>NC_056746.1:190765238-191017738 GCF_019279795.1 Protopterus annectens | reverse complement strand
CGGTGACCTTATATCCTTGGACATGCACTTAGTTCAACCTTCTAAATGGCAAATCATGACTGTTCAGTCAAGATGGGTCCTTCAAAAACGTTACTGAGGCCATGGATATGATGCATACAGTATAGTCTGTTACTGGACTTTGCCAGGGCATTTGATGCTACCTCCCATGCTGGGATTATTATTAAACTCTTTCAACTCAACATTAACCCATACAGAGTTTGTAGCAGAGCTAGTTGGCTATGTGATAGAACTAATATGGTTAAGGGCAGGGGTATTTGCTCTAGACAGAAAAACAATCATCACTGATGTCCCCCAGGGCTCTATCCTGTGCCCTATCCTCTTTGGGATATAATTCGCTGTTATGAAAGATGATATTTAGATACTGCAGTTAAAGTTAAACAAGTTTGCTGACAAATGCAAATGGGGGTGGGGTGGGGCGGGGCAGTTATCAAATCTCATTCTAATGCTCAAATTCTCCATTAAGAGCTGGACCAAATAAATGCTTGGCATGTTAATCATGGTCTTAGCCTCAATGCCATGAAATGCAGTAGGTTTCCTTTTCCAAATGGTAAAGCATCAATACTGTATACCATATAGATAACACTCCATTTTAATGTGACCCATACATCAGGGATTTGGGTAACTGTGTTGAAAACAATCTCTCCCTTGACCACTGCACCAATATAGTGGTTAGAAAATCCTTCTGTCTTGCATAAATTATCCTTCTGGTTTTTCAAGGTCCTAGGAAGTCATAGTCCCATTTTATTTCTGCTTTAATACACCAGTCATTGAATAGAATGACCCTTTCAGCATGTAGCTCACTAAGCACCTAAACATTCTCAAGCTGAGAGACCTCAACATTTCTGTACCAAAAAGCTCTCAAGTCTTAGTACCTTTTGTTACTCTAATAGACTGAAAGCTCTATTCCTCTAATCAGTCTCATATGGGGGTTTCTGAGGGGTGATCCTCTGTGAATGACCCCACAGTCATTGAACTCCACCTAAATAGACCCAATAGTAAATCAAGCATTTGTCCCAGAGACCTGAACCTAAACCATTACATTAACAATACCAGCTGGTGCAATATGTACCAAACTCAATGCATACAACCTTACTGGGATCATATCCTATAAAGATCAATGAGTAATTTCTTGGTAACCTTTAAAATCTGGTTTCACTTATTATTATTTATCTGGGATATGTGGGGAAAATCTGCTGAAGTAGAGACACTATTAATCCCCACCACTGTTGGGTGACATGGCTGAAGTTCCTGATGGTCTCTTTTGCCATGTGCTAATAAAAATCGATTAACCTATCTTTGAGAACAAAAATCTTCAGCCATACATAAGAAATGTTGAATTTAATATGTAATGATAATGTAGCAGACAAAGAAACACCAGACCCTCACTGTGCTAGGATTCCAGTTAATCACTTTGTGGGATGTAAATTAGAAGTAGGGTTATAAAACTGTGATTTATTCGAAAGCATGAGGACCAAAACTATATTCTCAGAACCTCATAAAGTGCTACTATTATTACATATGTAATAATTTTGAAACTGTGGTATTTCATAGTACTGCCCTTACCCTGAGTTAGAATGACCTCATAGATGGTATATATATATATATATATATATATATATATATATATATATATATATATATATGGATTCACTTCATAACACTGAAAACTCAAAACACTGAAAATGAGAAAACTTCATAATATAGAAGACCAAAACACTGAAACTTCAAAACTCTGAAAACTCAAAACACTGAAACTCAAAACACTGAAAACACATATTATACATATACTGAGTTTAAACAACATAAATCATAGCACTTTCCACCAAGTGTAAGCAGGGGGTCAAGCCCCCTGCACACCCCTGCTACTTAAATATATCAACGCCAAGATTGCACTTAGTGTAGTGAAGTGCAATCTTGGAGTTGATATATATAAGTAGCCGGGGGGGGGGGTGCAGCCCCCCACATGGTGGGTACAGGGGGGGCTTGCCCCCCTGCTTACACTTGGTGGAAAGTGCTGATTTATGTTGTTTAAACTCAGTATATGTATGATATGTGTTTTCAGTGTTTTGAATTTCAGTGTTTTGAGTTTTCAAGATTTTGAAGTTTCTCTTTTTTTTTCAAAAAACTTTTTATTGATTATTAAATAATGTGACATAACAAACACAACAAGAAAAATAAACATTACAATATAATTGTACAAGATTAGAAGTTATTATGAATACACATTGATTATAAAATAATACCTAGTTTAACTATATACAATATTTACAGTATTAAACTGAAATGCAAAACACACTATCTATCTATTACTATATTCAAAAAAAAAAAAAAAATTTAGCCCAAATTATGTTGTGACTCTATAAGAAGAGAGATGCAGAGCAGTTACGTACAGTTGATGATGAGCACAACTTTTTCTAACACTTTGTTGGTAAGAGCCAATTTTTTGGGAAAGATTTTGAAGTTTCAGTATATATATATATATATATATATATATATATATATATATATATATATATATATAATTTGAAGGGTTGTGGGGGGACAGCTTCCAACATTGGGGAATGCAGGGAGTGATTTTCCCTGCTCTACAAAAATGCTTTAACTAGCATCACAGTTAAGTTTTGAGTTTTTGTTGTTTGAATGGGATGCATACCGTAATGTTCTTACTTCTGGTGTACACAGCTATGGTATCTTGTACATACATCATGCAGCCTATGAGGCTTTTGATGCTGTCACTTAAGTGGGTGGTCTTTAAGGGGTCTTAAACATTTCAACAGAATAAACATGGACATTATCTGTATATCCCTTTGTACATACAATCTCCACCGCCAAAGAGCAAAGGGAGTTGTCTAGCCAAAGACTAGTACAAGGGCACAGTGGCTTCCTTCCTACCGTTGTTGACCATCTCAAAGATCCAGCACCATATTTTTCCACTACTGACAGGTGCTGATCAGATACCTTTCCTGAAATTGAGCCCCACCCCTGTATTACTCAATAGCCACTATTCTTTTTGCTTCTATATTTTGTTTATTCGTAGCTTAGGTCAAATACCTGATTGTGTACTTCCCTCTATTAAATTCTAGCCTGTCCATATTTCTGAAAGGTAATACTGAATGCCTTGAAGAGTTTCGTTATGCATAACATTTTACTCTATAAGCATTCACTGTACCATGAATACGTGGTCTGTCTACTGATTCGCTGTACCACGGATGTACTGTTCAGATGCCTGCTGTACCACCCTGAGGATGTTACATTAACAGTACAGGAAAGTTTAAGTGTGTCTTTGCCTATACTATTACAAAACATGTAGATACATTAATGGAGTTACAATGCTGGTAAAAGCATGAGTGTGCTGATCTCAAAGATTCACAATGAAAAAAGACAGAAACCTCTTAGAGGTGAAATCAACAAGTAGTTTAATGAAAACTGTTGATTATACACATGGTTCTTTATACAAAAAAAAAACATGTCCCCTTCAAAACTCTTTTGTCAGTTACACAACCAGTGTTCATTTAGCAACAGTATTACTCATTTTACACTTGACTTTCTAGTTTGTCTTAAATACAGTACAATGCTTTCCATTGAATTGTTTGCCCTTAAATCTAACCTGTAATGCCAGTAAGAGATTCTACTTTAAGCAGTTTAGCTATCAACACAGTTGCAATACAAGGCATCCTTCTTAGCAACTTGTAATCCCTGAAATGAAAAATGTTCTGCTTAGCCCTTCCCTCTCATATGCTTAGCCAATGGCATTTAATAAATTAGCTTTTGAGAGAGCTCTTATATGTTCTGTAGTTCTCAACATGAAAAGTGTTTTCTCTTTTCTGAAGAGAAACACCAACATTCACTTATAGTAAGACCAAACCCTGAGATCTACCATCACAATAACTATTAATTTTATACTAGAGTATTGGGATGCTCGAAAACCATCAGAAACCCTTAGCAGTTACCACTCATCAGGAAAGAAAAACTTTGACCCATGTCTAAGTAACAATGCATGCACCTGGAAGTGCCTTTTCTGACACGTCTTGTTCCTATTCATACTTTTGAGGAGAGCCTTTCCTTTAAAATTCTCTGTTTTTGCACAAAATATGGATATGACCTTTTTCTGTATTCTTATCACATGTTAAGAGACCGATGTTCAGAGAGAACTTTTTCTATCTCAAAGCAATTTACTACATGCTTCCTAATCTATACCTCTCAACCATCCAGATTTTTGCAGAATGTCCAGATTTTTTTCTCATATTTTTGGTCCATTCCTCATACAATTTCTGGTTTTCTGGCAAATCACTGAGGATTTAACTCACTAAATAATGACATGCAGTTGATTTTCAGACTTCATATCCTTAAAAAAACGCATATCAATACATCACATTATTCTAGCAACTTTTCAAGTTTATAAAAAAAAACATTTAAAATCTGTCCCTGATTTTGGGACTTTGTACTCCCATTAGTTTAGGCTTTGTCCAGATTTCTTGCACTAAGACGTTGAGAGGTATGATGACAGGTACAATCTTTGACTGTTCTTACTCAATGAACTCTAATTACAGGAAATGCCATTGCCACTTTCACATGTGGCATTCTCCATTAGATCAAACAAAACCTTTTCCAAGTCAGTCTGTCTATACCCTCATTCCATAAACCTTACATATTACTGCTCCTATCTCACCCTTTTGTAATGTTGTACTTATTTCTTTCCCTTAATCCCCATGGGCTGCCACTTGTGGTTATCAGACAGCACATTCTGGGAGTGAAAACTATTAAATCTTCACTGAATCACTGCACTGGGTTTATGATGGATCCCAGAGTGCAGTTTACCCTTTGTCTTATAAGCAATCAAAATAATGACAAATTTCTTATTCTGAACTATAGTAAAAGTTAATGGAGAAAATACATCTTTTAATAATGAATGCAATAATGCACTGTATCCTCACCCCATTCTCATACTAAAACAGTTATTAACCTTTTTTAAAGACATATCTGTTCAAGTATAGCCAGGAACCATATAGGCCCCTATTGCAATTCCTTTAAGCTGTAAAAATGTCTGTTATTGAAATGTAATGCATTATGTTTCAACACAAACTCAACAAATTACACAATGCCCTTAGTAAACAATGGTGACCAGTTAGAGAACTCTTCTAATGTCTACTTTATAGCCTCCAAAGACCAATGTAGGATAAATTTGTATAGAATGAACTCATGAGACATATAAATAATACAGCACTTTCCATAACTACTTTTTAAAGACCTTCTGCAAAATGATGTGTCTCTCACATATCTTGAACATGAAACAGAGTCATTTACACAGAATTCGCCAAAACAATAGGCCTTATAGGTAAGTCAGATGAATGTCTTATGGATTTTAATTATTCCACAGATACTCTCACACTACATGCAACTTGCTTACATTGTTATTCTGCTAAACAATATAATTAAAAAACTTATAAAAAATGACTAAAACACAATCCAAATGCTGGTTATTGTCGCTCAGACACTCCAAGGCACCAAACCAGTCTAAAGCATATCCACTTTAATAAAAATAAAGAATAAAATAAAATCAACATATTAAGTGCTTTTGTCCTGTCAAATAGGACTTCATCAGAATATAACATTCACAACCATTCCTTCCTTCTTTTATATACATGTGCAATCTGCTAAACAATATGCACATGGGCACACAAATAGGTTCATAGGTGTGTACTAGGCTAATGGCCCTGGAGCCTTTATAAGCCTCGCCCGTAGAATTACCCTGTTATTGTGCCACCCAACCTTAGTTCCCAGTGCCGCTGTCAAGTAGAGCCATTGGAGTTATCCCTGGGGTGAATTTTCTGTTTCCCATCAACTCATCAAGGTTTCTCTTGAAGAGGGTCAACGAGGTGCTCTGCTTGACATGTATGGGAAGTCTGTTCCATAGCATGGGCAGTCTCTGCGTTATGAACCTCTCCCTTCAGCATGTTCTGTTAATTGTGGTAATGAGGTTGAGGTATCTAGAGTGTGTGATGCGGAGGGATTAGGATTTCTTTAGATGTAGCGATTCTAACAGAGCTGGGTCAGACATGGCTTTGTAAGTCAAGCAGAGATCGCCTCTAAGTAGGTGATATGACCAGAGAATAGTTGGAGGTTTTTGAGTCTGTCCATATAGGACAAGTGTTTAAGGCCTAGGATCCTCTTTGTGAGGTACTTTTGCGGCCTCTCCAGTTGTTGCAGGTGTCTAGTGAGGTACATGCCAAATGGGACATTGTACTTGATGATTGACCTAATGAGGGAAGAGTACAGGGAGACAATGACCTCTTTCTTCCTGGATGCAAAACCCTTAGTAATGAGATGTGCCACATAGAAGGACTTTCTGACCACAGTAGCAATGTGGTGATTTAAAGAGAGGTTGCTGTCAACCTGTGTTCCCAGATCTCTTATAACACCTTCTGTGTTCAGTGGACTACCATCAATGTGGTAATTCATGGGAACCATTTTTTCCCAAAGGGGATGATGACACATTTTTTGGCATTGAGCTTAAGGCCATGGTTCTGACACCAGTCGTTGGTCTCAGTGAGGCCATTCTGTAGGATGTCAACATCACATGGGGAGTTAATAATAGCTCCCAACTTGCAATCATCTGCGAACTTTATCAGCCAGAGTCCCTTCGTGTTGGCCTGGACTTCAGAGAAGTAGATATCAAACAGAAGAGGACTCAGGACCGAACCCTGTGGGGCTCCACTCGTGACTAGTCGGCAGTCTGACTTGGAGTCAGCTACTTTCACACTGGGTTCTATCTGTGAGCCAGTTTGCAACCCACCTAGTGATATAGGGGTTGATGCCAAGCTTAGTGAGTTTTTGATGATTCTTGAGTGGTGAATGGTATCAAAAGCCTTGGCCAGATCAAGGTAGGCTGTATGAACCACCTTACCTTCATCCACAGCTCTGGTGACTGACTCAAAGAAGTCGACCAAGTTAAGCAAGCATGATCTACACTTCACAAAACCAAACTGTGTGGGATCCAGAGTGTGGAGATTCCCTACATCCTTATTTATTAGGTCCTTGATGATGCGTTCCATAACTTTGCATATCAGACCCATCAGGCTAATGGGGTGATAGTTCCCAGGGTCTCTAGTCACTTGTCCCTTGTGGAGAGGGATGACTGTAGCAGTGTGCCATTTGGTAGGGACAAAGCCTGAGGTGAGGCTGTGATTGAACAAGGTACACAGGCGAGGTGCCAGTTTACTCTGTAGTTCATGTAGAACACAACCAGGGATATTGTCAGGTTCCATAGAAGCTGTATTCTTGGCCTTGGACAGTGCTGTTTTAACCTGTGCAGCAGTAATACTGGGTGCCTGGCAATCTACTGGTATTGTGATTGATCCTATGGGGGGAGAGGGGTAAAGTTGGCACTGAATCTATCGGCCAGTATTCTGGCAATATCTTTTGGCTCAGTTGGCACCATTATGCAGTAGCTCAGAGCAAATCTTGGTATTGGCGTGGAGATTCTTTACATAACTATAGAAGGCCTTCTGGTTGTTTTTACTATCTGCTGCAATTCTGTTTTCATAGCTAGCTTCAGAGGATTTGATGAAGTATCTCATCTTTTTGTTGAGGCTGATAAGGGAGTTTTTTCAGTTTTTGGACTTCACCTTATTCCGCATCAGTTTCCTCCTTCTGTTGTAGAGTTTGTTTATGGTAGGGGACCACAAGATTGGCTTCCTTTTTTTGGAGGGGAGTGTCTTGATTCTATTGGGTAAGGTGAGATTCATGCATTTGTGTACCTGTTCATACAGTGCATTGATGTATGATTGTGTGGTCATGCAACTATTCTCCATTTGCATGGGTGCCGTGAAGTTAGCTACCTGTGTAGAAAAAGTTAGCTTTGGAGAAGTTTTTCATGGTGGTTACCTTTGCAGGGGTGGGGGTGGGGTGGGAGGGATGTGGATTTCTAAGATGATTAGTTTGTGGTCGGATCTAACTAGTGAGGAGCTGACTATTTGTGTAGAGCAATGGTCCCCCATGTTAGTAGTGACCAGGTCACTTAGTAAGAGTGTGTTAGGTTGGACCCTAATATTCTCCAGTGTGCTTAGGAGTGTGGACCTACAGCAGAGTATGACCTGAATCGCTCTCTTACCCAATGTTAGCTGCACTTGAAGTATCTCTGATGCATTATGTTGGGCTACCAGTCTGGAGGTGTGTGCATCCTTTATGAATATGGAAACACCACTGCCTTTGGAGCTTCGGTCCATGTTCTGGAGCCGAAAGGTGTGGAATGAGTTATAGCCTGGTAGTGCAGGGGTGCTTTCTGCTGCCTTGAACCTGGTCTCTGTTACAGTACAAATGTTGATGTTCTCCATTTTAAGGAGTACTTCGAGCGAGTGCATTTTGAGATTTAGACTTCTAGAGTTTAGCAGCATGACCCTCAGATTGCATTTGCTTGTAGCTGTTACGGTGGTGGTTTGGTCTTTGGAACACTGCCTAAAAAAGGCACTTTAGGGATGGCAAGAGCCTTGGCCAGTATCCGGAAGCCCAGGGATGACAGATGCAGGCCATCTCTGGCAAAGCATCGAGGTCTGTCAGTCATGTCATCCCAGGCAGACAGATACTGGATCCCCTTAGAATGACACCAGAAACTTAGCCAGTTGTTGAAATCAGTCATTTTCTGCTTGTACTATGGTATCATTCTGGGTGATGGTAGGATGCTGCTGTGGGCTAGGGTCATACCCACTTTGGCTACATAATCCGAGAGCTCCTCCATGTCTCTTTTCATGTAGTCCAGGGAGGAACGTCTCAGGTCATTCACACCCACATGTACAATGACAGAGTCATATTTCTACCTGTTGTTGAGGGACTGTAGTGTGTGTGTTATGTGGCGGATCCTGGCACCTGAGAGGCAGCTGACTATTACTTTCTCCTTATTTAACCTAGTGAGTGGGACATCAGTGTGCCTCACTATCGCGTCACCTATGACTAGTGTGTTGGGCATGCTGTTTTGCCTTAGTGGCTTTGGTTGAGTGGCATACTGTTTAGGAGAGTTATGTGTCTCATGATTAGTGTTGTGTTGTGGTGGTCAAGTGCGTTTCTGCCTTGTAGGTCTCTGCTGCTTGGGTAGATTTTTATTGAGAGCCTCTGCAAAGGTGGGTGTGTGGTTTGCGTTTTTATGTGAAGGCAGTGCTGTTGTGTGTTCTGGAGGGCTATGTGTTCCATGTGGTGTGGTGCAAGTGTTGGCCTTCTCTTGACCAACTATTCTGGTCTTGGCTGGAGAGTGCGTGGCTTCCAATTTGGATATATACATGCATTTCTCACAAGTCTGAGGGTTGGAAGGTAAGAGGAGAGGGTTGTCGGGGTACTTGAGGCAGTTGCTACATTGCCTCAGGATGCCCAAGTTCACCAGGTTAATAGGAGAAACCACAGGGAACTGACTATATATATTTTTTAAAACATTAAACATTTTTAAAAGATTGTAACTTTTGTAGATTTGTATACATGCTCATCCATCAACTAATAAAGATTTGTTGGGGAAAACAATTTTAGTTTGTCTTTTTCCTCAGGAGAAAATAATTTACTACTAAGGAGTAGCGAAGGTTCACTAAATTCAGCTAAGAGCCTCTAGCTATCCTTTTGGGACATTTTCAGTTAGTCCTAACCATGACTGTTATTTTTAAATTCTAATCACAAAGTAATGGAAATAAAAAATGGGCAATACACTATTTTACTCATGGGGTCTAGGCCCCCCTCCCCGCCTCTCAACTGTGCAGATTTTTGCATAATGTCCAGATTTTTGCCTTTTATTTTTGGCCCATTTTTCATAAAATTGTGATTTTCTGGCAAATTATTGGCAAATCATTAAAGACTGAAGTTAGAAAATAATGACAGACATTTGAGTTTCAGACTTCATACCATTCAAAAATATATACTAATGCAAAACCTATTATTCTATTAACTTTCTAAGTTTGTAAGACCAATATTTAAAAATGTTACCTATTTTGTGGTCTTTGTCCAGATTTCTTGCTCTTAGAAGTTGACAGTTATGTCCCTCACACCTTCTGCTAATTATATATACCAACTCTGAGATCACATAATACTGGGGAAAGGTCAAAAGGTCATAATCCTATATTCCACTGTAATGTGATCTAACACACAGAGCAGCATTTAGGCAACAAAACAGAGAAAAAAATGTTCTCTTTTGAGCATTCACACTTTCACTCTTAGTAGCTACTAAATATATATATATATATATATATATATATATATATATATATATATATATATATATATATATTTATTTATACACACACACATGCACACACACACACAATTTATATTTAAAAAACAAATTTCTCTGATAAAGTGTTTAACTGTGCTTTATGATTATACATTTTATGTAAACATGTTTCCCTATCAATGCTACCATAATTCAAAAATCTAACATTTGCTTTTCTCCTATGAAACTCCTTGTCCCTAACAACTACTGCACCCCCATCTGCTTGTTTAATAAATACGTATTATTGTCTGTTAACCTTTATATAGCCTACTGGAGGTTTCTTTTTTCATTCTGAATTTGTTCTAACCTCTGATGAGATTTTAGGTTTTGTTCATTGTGGAACAGGCTTTAGTGAATTTGTGCCAGTAAATCAAGTGAATCCCCAGCAGGACTTGTTCTTTGCTTGTGCTATGTAGTGTTTCTGGTGCAAGCATGTCCACTGACATTTAAAGAGTGGCAAGCATTGAGCTGCCTATCTGTCACTAGAGGAGTGGTTTCCAGCTCAGGAATTGTACCTCATTGGCCGTTTGGGGCGGCTTTCTATCCCTTTCAACGTTCTGGCTTAAAAATCTGTGTTTGCATGGGTTTGCCCATCACACAGCGCCACTTAGCTAGGGTTAAACTATTACCACCACCAGAAAGTCTGCTCTTGAAATTTTCCCTTACATATAGCCAGTTTTTCAGTTTTAGCATTCAAACTTGATTCTTTGAGCTTAGCACTTGTTTAGAACTCATAGGTTCATAGGTTCATAAGTAGATGCTATGCTATTAGCCCTAGGGCCTATATAAGCCTAGTCAAAAAGGTATCTTGGCTTTCACCACCCAAGAAAATTATTTTCCTGTGTCCCTGTCGAGCAGAGCCACAGAAGTGATACCCAGGGCGAATTTCTTATCTCCCATCCAATCATCAAGATTTTTCTTGAAGAGTGCTAATGAGGAGCTTTGTTTGATATAGATAGGTAGTTTGTTCCAGAGTATGGGAAGTCTCTGGGGCAGGAATCTATCCCTTCAGCAACTCATTGTAAGCACTAGATTTTCTTTAAATTGCTACAGCACTCAACTTTCCCTTCTAAGTAAAGAGGGAAACAGTTCTAGTACTTAAATAAACAAGCACCTATCCAGGCATGTCTAAGAGTCAGCTCCCATTGTTTTCTCCTGTCCACCTGGTGAATCTGGGCATCTTAGGGCAATGCAGTAATTGCCTCATGTACACTGACAACCCTCTCCTCTTACCACCCAACACTACAACCTGTGAGAGATGCATTTATATAGCCAAGCTGGAAGCCAAGCTCTCTCCAGCCAAGACTGGACTAGTCAGTCAAGAGGAGAAAGTAAACACCCGCACCACACCACACACAACACATAGTCCTTCAAAACCTACACAACTAAAACCCACACATAGTAACATAAAGCACACACCTACATCCATGGAGGCTCTTAATAAAAATCTGCCCAAGTAACAGAGACCTCCAAAGCTGAAAAGCAAACAACCACCACCCCCCAACACAACCCAAGTGACACATAGCTCACAAAACCAGTCTGCCACTCAACCTCAGCCCCTAAGGCAAAACAACGTACCCAACACACTAGTCATAGCTCACTCTAGGCACACTGATGTCCCACTCACCAGGCTAAACAAGGAGAAAATTACAGTCAGCTGCCTGTCGGGTGCCAGGATCCGCCACATAACTCACGCACTCAGGTCACTCCACAACAAGTACAAATATGACTCTGTCATTGTCCATGTTGGAATGAATGACCTGAGATGTACTTCCTTGGACTACATGAAAAGAGACATGGAGGAGCTCTTGGATCTTGTAGCCAAGGCAGTTATGACCCTAGCCCTAAATAGCATCCTGCCACCACCCAGAATGATACCACAGTACAAGGACAAAATGATTGACTTCAACAATTGGATAAGCTTCCGGTGTCATTCGAAGGGGATCCAGTATCTGTCTGCCTGTGATGACATGACTGACAGACCACGATGCTTTGGCAGAGATGGCCTGCACCTGTTGCCCCTGGGCTTCTGGATACTGGCCAAGGCTCTTGCCATCCCTAAAGTGCCTTTTTTAGGCAGTGTTCCAAAGACCAAACCATCACCGTAACAGCTACAAGCAAATGCAATCTGAGGGTCATGCTGCTCAACTCTAGAAGTCTAAATCTCAAAATGCACTCGCTCGAAGTACTCCTTAAAATGGAGAACATCAACATTTGTACTGTAACAGAGACCAGGTTCAAGGCAGCAGAAAGCACCCCTGCACTACCAGGCTATAACTCATTCCACACCTTTCGGCTCCAGAACATGGACCGAAGCTCCAAAGGCGGTGGTGTTTCCATATTCATAAAGGATGCACACACCTCCAGACTGGTAGCCCAACATAATGCATCAGAGATACTTCAGGTGCAGCTAACATTGGGTAAGACAATGATTCAGGTCGTACTCTGCTATAGGTCCACACTCCTAAGCACTCTGGAGAATATTAGGGTCCAACCTATCACACACATGTCCATATTCACCAAGGATATCCACACCTCCAGGCTGGTTGCCCAACATAATGCATCTGAGATTCTCCAGGTGCAACTAACACTAGGCAAGACTACAATCCATATTGTAGCTTGCTACAGATCCTCCACCATGCCCCAAGATTCCCACTCCACTTTTCTTAACATACTGGAAAGTATTAAGGTACAACCAAATACCTTAATACTGGGCGACATCAACTACCCCACCATTAACTGGGAAAACTACTATTGTTGGGCAACACATTTGCCCAACAATTTTTGGAATTCATAAATTCCAATGCCTTAGATCAATGTATCCATACCCCCACCAGGGGAACTAGTATCCTGGACCTGGTTATTACCAACAGGGGTGATTGATGCGCCACACCAGAGGTCAGGTCCTCGTTGGTCAGATCTGACCATAAGCTAATCATCTTAGACATCATCATCCCACCTTCACCCCCCCCCCCCCCATTAAGGTAACCACTGTAAAAAACTTCTCCAAAGCCAACTTCATGCTTCTTAAGGCAGAAGTGGCAAACGTCACGACACCCATGCAGACGGAAAGTAGAAGTATGACTGCTGAATGTTACACCAATGCACTGTAGGAACACATACATGAGTGCATGGACCGTGCCATCCCAAATAGAACCAAGATGCTGTCCTCCAAAAAAAAGGAAAACAATCTGGTGGCCCCCTGCCATAAACAAACTCTACAACAAAAGGAAGAAACTGTTGCAAAAAAGAGTAAACTCCCAAGACTGAAAAAACTCCCTTATCAGTCTCAGTAAGAAGCTGAGATCCCTCATTAGATCATCCAAAGCTAGTTATGAAAACAAAATCGCCACAGATTCTAAAGACAACCACAAGGCATTCTATAGTTATGTCAAGAATCTCAATGGCAACACTCAGATCTTCTCTGAGTTACAGTACAATGGACTAAATATACAGAACCAACTGATATTGCCAACATCCTGGCAGATAGGTTCAGTGCAAACTTCACCCCCCCCCATCCCCTAAAGGGCCCATTTCATTACTGGAAGAATACCAAGTGTCGATAATCATGGCCACACAGGTAAAAAGTGCACTCTCCAAAGCCAAGAATACAGCATCCATGGGACCATGGGTTTAAGAGCTACAATTCTGGGTCAAGTAAGGCAACATTTGAGTTGGATATAAAAAAGAAATTATGGAAAATGAAATCTATTTTTATTATGAAATTTGATACAATGATCCCGAAGGGACTGAATAGGGAGTGTCATTGGAAATGCTTTTTGTAATGACGTAAAAGTAGTTAAGTGGTTAATTGAATTTTTCTCAAAAAGTATAAGAGGGGAGGGACATGTGATGAAGAGTATACTCTGAAAAGGCTATGAGCCGAGGAGGTAGAGGAGTTTCAGAGGTGTTTGTGTTTCCTACAGTTTTTATGTGCTGGAATTTGTTGATGCTTATTCTGTGCTTATTCTGTGCATTTTGGAAGAAAAGTGATTCTGGTATTGGATTTTTTTATTGAATAAGACTGTGCATCTGTATTTTATTAAAACGTCTGAAAAATAACACTGGCCTTGATTTTTTCCTGTGGTGACAGTTCTGTATGTTCTGGTATTGGTGGTGAAAACAAAAGGAAGAAACTGTTGCAAACAAGAGTAAAATCCCAAGACTGGAAAAACTCACTTATCAGTCTCAATAAGAAGCTGAGATCCCTCATTAGATAATCCAAAGCTAGTTACGTAAACAAAATCGCCACATATTTTAAAGACAACCACAAGGCATTCTATAGTTATGTCAAGAATCTCAATGGCAACACTCAGATCTGCTCTGAGTTACAACACAATGGCACTAAATATACAGAACCAACTGATATTGCCAACATCCTGGCAGATAGGTTCAGTGCAAACTTCACCCCCCCACCCCAACCCCTAAAGGGCCCATCTCAATACCAAGCCCCAGTAATCATGGCCGCACAGGTAAAAAATGCACTCTCCAAAGGCAAGAGTACAGCATCCATGGGACCAGACAACATACTGGGCTGTGTTCTGCATGAACTACAAAACGAACTGGCACCCCACCTAAGTTCCATGTTCAATCATAGCCTCACTTCAGGCTTTATGCCTACTGAATGGTGCACAGCTATGGTTATCCCACTCCATAAGGGGGGATCCACCACGGACCCTGGGAATTACCACCCCATTAGCCTGATGAGACTGATCTGCAAAGCCACAGAATGTATCATCATGGAACTCATAAACAAAGACATAGGTAACCTTCAAACTTTGGACCCCACCCAGTTTGGGTTCGTGAAAGGCAGATCATGCCTCCTAAACCTGGTTGATTTCTTTGAAGCAGTCACCAGAGCCGTGGACGAGGGTAAAGTGGTTCACACAGCCTATCTAGACCTCACCAAAGCCTTCAACACCACCCCCTACTCTGGAATCATAGATAAACTCACTAAACTGGGCATAAATCCCTATGTCATGCAATGGGTTGTCAGCTGGCTCACTGACAGAACCCACACCATGAAAGTAGCCAACTCCAAATCTGACTCCAGACCAGTTACAAGTGGAGTACCACAGGGTTCAGTCCTGGGTCCACTGCTGTTTGGCATCTACTTCTCTGAAGTTCAGGCCAACACAAAGGGTCTATGGCTAACAAAGTTCGCAGACGACTGCAAACTGGGAGCAATTATTGAAGCCACAAATGATGTGGACATTCTACAAAAGGGCATCACTGAAACAGATGCCTGTTGTCATAACCATGGCCTCAAGCACAACACCAAAACATGCATAGTCATCCACTTTGGGAAAAACCCTGTGCCCATGAACTACCACATAGACAGTAGTCCACTAAACACCAAAAGTGTGATAAGTGACCTAGGGGCACAAGTGGACAGTAGTCTCTTCTTTGATAACCACATCACCACAATAGTCAGGAAATCCTTCTATGTGGCACACCTCATCACAAAAGGTTTCTCATCCAGAAAAAAGGAGGTCATTGTTCCTCACTACTCATCCCTCATTTGACATATTATAGAGTACAATGCCCCATTTGGTATGTATCTCACAAGACATTTACAACAACTGGAAAGGCCACATAAATACCTTACAAAGAGGATCACCAGCTTCAAACAGATGCCGTATGCAGAGCATCTCAAAAAACTCTAGCTCTACTCCGTCGCATATCTCCTACTCAGAGGTGACCTCTGCCTAACATACAAAGCCATGTCAAACCCAGAGCTGTTGGACATGCTACACTTACAGAAATCCCAATCCCTCCGAGCCAATTGCTCCAGGGACCTAAACTTTGTCACCACAATAAACAAAACATGCTGGAGGGATAGGTTCCTGTCCCAGAGACTCCCCATACTTTGGAACAGACTGCACATTTATGTCAAGCAGAGCACCTCATTAGCCCTCTTTAAGAAAAATCTTGACGACTGGATGGAAGATAGGAAATTCACCCTGGGGATCACTTCTGTGGCTCTGCTCGACAGGGGCACAGGAAAATAATTTTTAGGTGGCAAAAACCAGGGAATCTTTATGGCTAGGCTTGTACAGGCCCTAGGACCGATAGCCTAGTACCCACCTATGAACCTATGAAGGTGTACCTATTCACATCTACAAGCATAGTTCATCCAAAGTGTCTGTGCTCACCTCTGTAGTTTCATCTTGAAGCCTAGGTGTGATTCCTCCTGGCAATCAGTAGAGGTCTCCATTACTACACTCCATCCCACACCCAACCTCCATGGTGAATAGGTCATTAGCTATTTAGGTTCATAGGTTCATAGGCTAGTCCTAGGCTAACTTCCCTTGCGAGCAATTTTAAGCCTAGCCAGTTATCCCCTGTGAGATTTAAACCCTGTACCTTGTGTTTGTAAGGCAAACACCTTAACCATTAGGCCACCCTCCCAACATTTGATTTGTTTCTTCCCTAACCAGCCTTCTGACAACCAGGTTACTAGTCAAAGCCAGGTTACACTCCACCAGTTGATGGAATTCCTCTATCCCTTCCTCTCTCTCTCTCTCTCTCTCTCTCTCAACAGGTTGGCTATACACAAATGAGCAGTGAAAGATGAAAAACTAAAGAAATCCAGCTTTTGTTTAAATATATTTTTGGATAAGACAATGTGCGTTGTCCTAAAGTTTCCATGTTGACAAACTATTTAACCTTTTCTGTCAAATTTCTTGGATGCCAAAGAAGCCTCTTAAAAGCTAAACAACAGTACACCACAGTATATAAGAAGGCCCTGTTCCATAGAGAAACTGATGAATGCAACTTCTTTGTTGCATTGTGGTAACATTGTTGTCTGTGCTGCTCTAATAAGGACACCACAGAAGACAGAGTGCCTCACTCACAGCAGAAATACACTACTCCTCATCTCGCATTGAATGCTGGAGTCAGGTATAAAGGCTGCGATTAAGAATGATGTGGATTTCTGAAAATATTTGTGCATAACCAAGTATGATGAAGCAAAAATAAATAAATAAAAAATAATAACGTGTAAAGGTAACAAGAGTGTGGTATGTTATGAACAATGAGACAGGAAATTTGATGTGTATACAAATATGCAGCAGCAAACATTTCCTGTATGTGAATTTCCTGGTATATTTCAAACAGCAAAATTAATACTGCAAAATAATAGGAAATGCAGAAAAGTATATGTATATCTTGTTTATTGAAAACCTTTACTGCAAAAAAGTTGAATAAAAAAAAGCATAACACTATGTAGTCCTAATGCACTTCATCCATATAGGTTATGTAGACAAACTGTGACAAGATTGAGTGTTGTGAGAATGTGCACGTGTGTGTGTGTGTGTGTGTGAAACATTGGCAAACTTTCAAAGCTAAGGCGGAACATCAAAGTTAAACATACACTTAAAACACAGAAAATTCCCCATTGTTATACCCAATGAAGCTAATGTCTTGGCAGTCCACCTTCAAGTTTACTAATTAACACCCTGAGGCTGATAGAAAAATTATGACTTGTTTTTCATACAAGTCTAAAAAGTAAGGTACGAGACATACAAGACAAGGGAAGGATTGTATCCTGCTTTGCCACAATAAATCATGATGTTCTAAATCATCTTATCTTATCTGCTTCATAGTTGCAAAACACGTAATTGCATACTACTTCTACACAATGCAGCATACACAAAACTTCCTAAGTGTGATAGTTATAAATGGGGCACTCTCCATTCCTTTGGCATTCTACTTTGCCACATTGTTGTCATAAATAATAACCCTTAATGTCAGCTTCTATGAGAAGTAAGAACGGCCCTTAGTTTTTACCTTCAGTCAGATGAGATGACTAACACAGAGACCTTGGTACAGTTCTTTTGATATATGTGCTCTATTAATTTTTGACACATTAAAGGTGGGAGGCTTTAGTTCATCAGTCCCTTGTCTACAAAGATTGCAGGAGATATGTCATTCTGGATTCCTGCCCTAAACTAATTGACATTAGCTGAAAATAAAAGTTCAGTGTGTGCTCTGATGATGTAAGTGCTTTGATGGGCACAGTAGTGTCAACACAAGCTTAAGGGGCCTGGTATGACATGAGTGCCCTATAATATCCATCATAAAGTTTTAACCACTAAAATGTGCAACAAGCTTCCAGAGCGTTTTTGCATTCCACAACACTTCTTTTAAATTTCATTGCAATGTGCCCACTCATGAAAGCAAGCATAGGCAGGTACCTTTACATATTTTCACAGTATGAAAAGTCAGCTTGACTAAAGACAGGCATTACATTCTTATTTTCATTGGAACCATGGTTGTGTAATATGTCATTTATATAGTGATGCAATGTAACTTGATAAACAGTGTTTATCTGGCTGAATAAAATGAAACACACCTTGAGTTGGATGGTAAAGCAGGTGTTTTGTATATACCTGAAGACAAATAGCAGTTTTTTTGAACATTTTGAATCATGATCTATCTGTATGATGTCAACATGGTTTGACAGCCACCTGAGATTGCTGTCATTCTAACGCACTATTAAAGTAGCTATTAAAGTAGGCCTTTCCTGATCAAGGAATTTTCTGCAGCCAAGTCCTACCCTGGCTGAATAACTAACTCAGTACCTTTCCTGAGTGCCATGAGCATTGTAAATGGATCCTTATATCATTACAAACATGCTACTATATCAAGAACAAGAAAAGCCACACAAACTGATTTTTGTAGTCACATCTAAAAATGTTTTTGTGAGATAACATTTTTTGGCTTCCTTTGAAGTTCTCTGATAGTGTACTTAAAAGCTAATCCTGTTTACAGCATCATACTCATTCTGGAAACAATTTTCACTGTTGGTTAAAACAAAATATATAAGTAAACTTGGTCTGCATATGTTCTTCAACACAAATTTGTCACATTTCTAACAAGAATATCTCCAGCCTTTATGTTATGTAGCAGGTACATCCTTTTCTTTGGTACTTGAACTGGCAAGGTATATTCACTGATTGTGTGTGTGTGTGTGTGTGTGTGTGTGTGTGTGTGTGTGTGTGTGTGTGTGTGTGTGTGTGTGTTTTCAGTTTAATCCTTGCTCAGTGGATTGAATGGTTTACTCTCATAGACCTCTGGTGATCTCCACATCATGGTTTCACATGTTCCATTCTAGAATGTGTGGATCATGTTCCTTCAATACTTCTTCATGTAGTTTCTGGTAAGAACTTACTCTGTCTTGTGAAGATGGGGTATGCAGAACTGTGTACAGTACTACAGATGAGGTCTCATCCACAGCCAAAAGGGAATACACTGTTGGCCATGCAGCTCTTTTCATAAGCCTAAGTATCTGTGGCCACTAAATTGTTTAAAAGCTAACAGGAAGAATGAGGAAGGACAGGTAGCCTCCATTAAGATGAGTCATCAGGAAACACAAGAAAAGTGAATAAAATTATCAAATCCTCAAAAACTACTAAAATGTAATTCAACATATCAGTGACTGACCAATAAACAATAAAGTTGGAGATTCCAGAGGAGAATTTCAGCAAAATATTCTTATGGTATGGGGTAGTTGAAGATATAGTTTACCTCATGACAGTAGCAGTGGGTCAGCAGTTGACCCTGGATAAAAAAGCAGTGGGAACAAACAAAAAACACTCCATGTTGAATGAAATGGAATGTTAGCTGATGAATTGTGGGAGAATAATAAGCCTGTCAATGATGCAAGTGAACCAGTTAAGAGGACAGATAGATATGCAGGACATTTATTCCAGAAGGGTAAATTTCCAAATCATCAGTGTGTCATTCATGATCAGGAAAGACAGATTGGAAAAAAATACTTTAGAATCAACATCCTGCACTGCTTCAAGTTCCCAGAAAATCTGAATTACTGCTTAAAGTTCACAGACAATCTGAATTTCAAAACTGACACAATCCAGCAAAGCTAAAAGAAAGTCAGCAGCCTGAGAACATCCATGATGTATGTGTTGTATGCATTCCATCAATGCCAATAAGGGGATTATTGTAGCAGCTGGATGCTAAAAAATTAGAGCACAGAGCAGAACCAACTTTCAAGTGATTCAAAATCAAAAAGTGGAGATGGTACCACAGAGAAGGTTTATTGTTAAAACACTATAAAAAAATAATAAAAATCTTGGATGAATACTTTCAGCCTTGTAAGGCCTTCTTCAGATCCTAAATAACAGGTAATCAGTTCCTTTTTTTCAAAATGTGACCAGCCAATGAAATATCATCTTTGTAGCTGCCGCCCCCGCAGTATGGGCTTCAATGGAATTATACCATTCAAATATCTTTACCTCTTTCTTCCCCCTTCACACCTCCAACATTTGCTGTCTGCCTGAGGAAAAACTCTCTGGAGTCTACTTGGGGTATAAAAATATCTATGTAAATATTTCCAGGTAAAAATCCTAAATCTTCTAGAATTTGTTACATATTTGCGAGACATACATATATCCTCCCATTATTTCTTTGTGAATTGGTTTTCCAATCACTCTTCCCAATGGTAGGAGCATACATTTGTATCACTGTAATGGTAAAAGGCTTACCTTGCAGGCTGGTTGAGATCATTTGCTCATTTGTGGTCTGTAACTGAGCACCAGTTTGATGTCATTTTATTAACCATGAGGGCTGCTCCATTTCTTCTACTAGATTCTTGACCACAGTAGAAGATCTGATGATTATTTGATATAAAATTACCAATTCCAGTCAATTTCAGTTAACTAATTCCCAAGATGACAGTGTTTATTTTTGCCATTTCATCCTTAACCAAGTTTACCTTGGTTTATTGTTCTAACATTCCAAGTTCCAATGGTGTATATTCTTTGCAGCATCATACTTTACATTAATCTCTGAGCACTTCAGCTGATAAAACATCCTTCCAGCTTTAATCCATCCACATCTTAAGATGTAGCACTAATTGTACTTGTTCCTTGCTCTTCCCTGTTGTATGCTGGACACCTGCAGACCCGAGAGTCTCATGTTCCAGTATCTTTTCAGCATGTCTGTGGTTGCTATCGTTCATATATTTATATATATATATATTTTGGCAAAAATATTGGAGTGGCTTGCCATTAACTTCTCCACAGACCATCCTTTGATTGATCTCTGTGCCATGACCTGCCCTATTTGATGACTCTGCACAGTCTAGCTTATAGCTTCACTAAAATTCAGAAGCATGTTCACAATAACAATGGTCCAGGACGGGGTAAATGTCATTCATAACTTTAAAACCATTGTTTATAGTTTATAATCAATTTATTTTATAGCAGTCACATTTTTGTTAAAACAGTAAGTTTATTTTTCTTTATAAATGTTATATATTCAATGTTTAATTTTAACTACCTTTACAATTCAATGACCTCATTCTTCTAAGAAAGGCAACATATGTTAATCAAATCCAAAAGAGTTTCCAAGATGATTTTAATGCAATTTGTAATTGGCTGATTTACAAAACGCTCACTCTGAACCGCACAAAATCATCAACAATGCAGTTTGTCATACCACAAATATTGGCTCAGGCCAATCTACTAACTACTAAGCATCTAGCAAGTGTCTGACTTTACGTACCTAGGCATCTGACTTGATTCAAACTTCTCATTTAAATTTAAAGCAGAAAACTAGTAGACAAAGTCCTTCAGCTTCCAAGACACTGTTCTGTGGAGTATCTAATAACCTGAGTCTTGAGGCTAGACAAGCTAGTGATATTATTTTTCTTATCTCTAGACTGGAATATGCTCTACCACTGGTGGTCATTCATCCATCTTACAATATACATCTGCTGCACACAGCATATAACAAAGTTTTTTTTCACTGCCTGACCCAAAAGAACAGTACTGTATATTACTACGAGTAAAATGGCTTCCCATAACTGCAACAGCCATATTACTCTTACTTTTAAATTACTGTACTTAGAGCACTGTTCTCCATTAGGTCAGAAATTGATGATACCAATGTATCACTGCCTCCTGATCTAGATGCACTTACCCCGAGGTATCACATTTGTACTCTGATAGCAACAGAGAGGGCTTTTAAAAAGACAGCACCTGCATGCTGGAATATCTTTCCAGCTAACATCAGGAATAAACTGAATTGTACTTCCTTTAAGAAAAGCCTTCAAGGTTATTCATCACAAATGTATATAAGTGTTTTAAGAACAAAGAGTGATATTGACCTAATTGCTTGTTGAAAGTGCTAGGAATGCAACTGCATTCCAGGGAATTGCAGAAATACAGGTACAACTGGAGAGTGGATTCCACTAAATGTGGGGTTGTAATTGTGATGCCCGTGTCCTGGCTCAGCAATTAAGGAGCCTCAATCCTCACCACTAACACCAGAGAGTGCATCTCATATATGAGGAAAGGATAACAAATACACACAGTAAAGTGCAGTTTCCCTTAAGAGCACACAGAGATCACAGTCAGTCCGGGGCTGGTCGTTCCCTTGCTCTTCAGGTCCCTCAGTAAGACTCCTCACTGGCACAGCTATATGGTCCAGATCTCAGCCTAATGGGCAAGCTAAAACCTCTAGCACTCTCTCTGTCCAACCAGTGCTTCATGTCCCTGTCCAAGTAGCTGACACACACACACACACACACACACACACACACACACACACACACACACACACACACACACACAAACATGCACTTTGAGATGAGTTTATACAACGACACAGACACTGCTGGGGAAGGCTGGCACAGTTTCTCCAGCTGTGCCCCTTTCTCCCAGACTATACAGTAGTTCCACTTGCCACCACCCACTAATACTTATCAGCTACTCAAAGGCCCTTAAAAGGGTGTTTATTTATTACTGTGGAATATTATTATCCAATTGGTAGTTGTGACTAAACAGTCAAGGCTTATTAGAGTGACTTGGTACAAGATCCTTATATACATGCAATGTACACTTAGAGCTTAACTTATCTCTACACAAAACAGTCACATTTGAAGGGTTTTAAAATATTTAATAAATAATTAAAACTACAAGACAATACTTTCTACTACACAGTGCTAGTCAAGAGTTCAGAGATCACACAGAAATACTCAAAATAATTCAGTAGTACAGTTCTGACATCACAGAAAAACACTTAGGCTAATCTTTCTAGTTCCTAGCTATTTCTAAAGGAAAACACAAGTCTAAGATAACTTACATAAGACAACAGGCAGTGCTATGATTTGGATAGTCAAAAAAAATGCTTAATGCCTTCTGATTCTCTCTGTTTAATTTGCTATTGCAGTCCTGATTCCCATTATATCATTTTTTACACTTTCCTGATATTCCCAGGCTGACAGAAACTGCATTTACATTCTTTTACACCTAGGCAGAAACCAGAGCAATAAATGATATTCCATATGTAAATTCTGGTCATTAACTTTAGCCTTAAAACAATAGGCAATAAGCCTTCATCTAGCCCAGCCGGAGCCGAATTGTAAATATCAAAGACAGTCATGAAATAATTTTAATTTCAAAGGACAGACAAGAAATGCTTGACTTGGCTTTCTTTACAGCAGAAGGCAATGTTGCTACATTGTTTTAAGTTCAACCTTTCACAGCATATTCATTCATTTAAGAAAACAAGCTTGTATTTCAGCATTCATATTTACAAAGGACAGAATTATGTACCAAATTCTATTTGACTAGGCTGGCAGCCTTCACCCATCTCTACCAGTCTTCACATTTCTATCCCCAACCATAGACCTCAAGCTAGTTTTTCAAGTGACCCTTGAGAAATGTCACTTGAGAGGGTTAGGTCTATCTGAGTATACCTACCCCATTCCCTGTCTTGAGAGCCCATCTGCATTGTCATTGCTAATACCACTGCGGTGCTGCACTGACATATATGCTTGCAACCCCATGCTCCATCCTAGCAACTTAGCATTTTGCTGGCTGGCTCTGTTTAACCATATTAGGGGGTTGTGGTCTGTCATAACAGTGAATTTCCTGAAATTTCTGCAGTGCCCACACTATGGCTAGACATTCCTTTTCTACAGCTGCATAGCATTCCTCCCTAGGTTGGAGCCTATGACTGAGATAAACCACTGGGTGCTCTTCCCCATCTGAAGAAATCTGGCTAAGTACAGCCCCCCACCCCATTGTATGAAGCATCCACCTGCACAACAAATTATGTGCTGTAATCTGGACTGACTAACACAGGGGTCCTCCCAAAGCTTCTTTAAGCTTCTGGAATGTCTGCTCACATGCTGGTGTCCACACTACTTTATCTGGCCTGTTCGTCCTTGTCAGGTCTATAAGGGGAGCAGCTATGGTACTATAACTGTGGACAAACTTCCTGTAGTACCCTGCTGTCACTAAAAATGCCCTCACCTGCTTTTTAGTAACAGGTGCAGGCTATGCCTGACTGGCTTCCACATTGGCAGGTTCTGGCCTTATCTTGCCACTCCCCACTCTATGTCCTATGCAGGAGACCTCAGCCATACCCACCTGACATTTTCTCGGCTTAATGGTTAACCCTGCCCTCTGTAGTCTGTCCAGCACCTCCCCTGACATGCTGAAGGTGCTCTGGCCAGGAATGGTTGTAGATGCCAATATCATCTAAGTAAGCAAGGGAAAACCCTCCTGCTCCTGCTAGGATATGATCTACCAGCCTCTGAAAAGTTGCTGGGGCATTCTTCATCCCAAAGGGCATCTTTGTGAACTCATACAAGCCAAAAGGAGTCACAAAGGCTGACTTCTCTCTAGCACTGGTAGTCAAGGGCACCTTCCAGTAACCCTTGTTAAGATCAATGGTTGTAAGATACTTAGCCCCACCCAGCTGCTCTAGGGCCTCATCTGTCCTAGGCATGGGGTGAGCATCCGACTCTGTGTGACTATTTAATTTTCTGTAGTCCACACAGAACTTGGTGCTGCCATCCTTCTTTGGCACCAGCACCACTGGGGAGGTCCAGGGACTGTTGGACTCTTGAATCACCCCTAGTTCCAACATCTCTGTGCCTCCTCCCTCAGAGTCTGGTTGACTCTCTCAGGCACTCTATAAGGGGCCTGCCTAATAGGCCTTTGGGGTCCTGTATCCACCTGGTGCTGCACCAGGTAGGTGCACCCTGGTTTGCCAGTGAACATGTCCCCAAATTCCTGCAACACTGCTTGGATTTCTCAAACCTGGGTAGGAGATAGCTGCTGAGACATTGCTACCCCTTCCACTGAGGTGGCAGCCCAAGCCTCACTGAGGAGATCAGTCCCCAGATCTCCCTCAGACTCCTCCTGCAATCCACTGCAAATGCTCAGCAGAAGGGCCTCCCAATCATGCTAAGGTTTCATCATGTTAACATGGTACAATTTGTGCCCCTGCCTTCTGCCTAGCAGTTCCACCATGTAGTTAACATCACTTACCTTTCTTACCACCTTGTAGGGACCCTCCCAAGTTGCTTGCAGCTTGTTGTGTCTGACAGGAATGAGAACCATTACCTGCTTCCCCACAGCATACTCTCTAGCTCGAGCATTCCTGTGATACCACACCTTTTTCTGTTGTTGGGCTTCTGCCAGGTTCTCCTGGGCCAAGCCCATGAGTTCCATGAACCTTGTCCTAAGGTTTAGGATGTATGGCACAACAGACTCCTTGTAAAACTTGCACTCACCTTCCCACTCATCTCAAATTAAATCTAGAGGTTCCCTCATCCTATGCCCATACAGCAACTCAAAGGATGAAAAACCTGTGGATTCCTGGGAAACCTTTCTGTTAGCAAACAACAATTGAGGCAAATATTTGTCCCACTCCCTCTTAAACTGATCTGCATATGCCCGTAGCATGGACTTGATTGTAGAGTTTAACCTCTCAACAAGACCATTAGTCTGGGGATGGTGGGTGGGGGGGTCTTCATGTGCTTCAGCCCACAGGACTTCCACAGACAAGCGAGCAGGTCTGACATGAAATTGGCACCTCTGTCAGTCAGTATTTCTTTTGGGAAACCTACCCTGCTGAAAATCTCTAACAAAGCATTTGCCACCTTCTCTGCCTCAATGGAGGACAAAGCCACTGCCTCAGGGTATCGTGTAGCATAATCCACTACCACTAGGATATACCTTTTCCCTGTGGAACTTGGGGTACTCAGAGGACCCACAATATCCATAGCTACCCTCTGAAATGGCTCCTCAATCATAGGCAAAGGCATCAAAGGAGCTCTCACCTTGTCTCCTGCCTTGCCTACCTTTTGGCACTGCTCACAGGTCCTGCAGTACTCTGTTACATCTCTGGAAATTCCAGGCCAATAGAAGTTCTGCATAATACGCCTCTTTGTACACTTTATGCCCATATGACCTGAAAAGGGAATATCATGGGCTATGGTTAGAAGTGCCAGATGGTAGGCTCTAGGCACTACCAACTGCTGTATGCTCTCACCTTCTAGTTCTCCCTCAGGGGTCCTCTATCTGTACAGTAACCCTTTGTCTCAGTATACAGATTCCCCCTTTCCTTGAGAATCAGGTGCCTCGCTAGTTACCTGCCTCAGGCCTTGCAATGTAGGGTCTGAGAGCTGAGCCTGTCTCAACTCTCTCCTTGTAACCCTTCCCAGGTCCCCTTCCACAGTAAGTCTGGCATCCTCTGACAGTGGTGCCTCACTGTCAGCCTGGGTACTACTACTCACCTCTACCTTTGCAGTCACTCTGTCCAAGGGACCATCAGTACCCCCAAGCAGCTGTGGCTCACCTTCAGGCACACTGCTACAGAGTAGTTCCCTCCCTGAAGTAACCACCTCACCAGTCCTGGCTGCAAGTATGCAGTCTGTCTGGGTCTCCCCAAGGCTACCAGACCCACATGCTTGTCTCCTAGCCTGACCACGTGTAACTGCATAAGCACATGGTACTGCCTCATCCAAATCCTTCCCTCTCAGGACATCTGGAGGATGGTAGTTTAATACCCCTGTTGTCTCAAGACAATCTACTATTGGCATTTTGTCTTTCTCACTTACTGGCTCCCTCACATTTTGTTCCCCACCTTGCCTCCATTGACACCTGTATGCCACATGGCCCCACTGGTTGCATTCAAAACATTTAACCCTAGCTCCTGGATGTGTACCTGGACTAGTGGCTTCCCCTGCTACTGGAAGATTCTGTTGTGATAGTCTGTGCTGCCCACCATGGGTTCCTTTAGACCCATGAGCAGTACTTGGGATCCCCTTCCTGTGCAGGGCTGCTCTGCTTGCCAGGTATAGGACTCCCTTCTTCCCCAACTCATCTGAATTGGCACATTGTCTATGAGCTAACCAGATCCTCATGTCCTCAGGCAAAGTGCTAAGGGCTTGTTCCATCACCAAAAGGTCTGCCAGCCCTTCAAAAGTGGTGACCTGACATCCACTCACCTACCTATGGAAATAAGTGCTCAATTCAGCAACATATTCACACACACTTTCATCTGCCCTGCGTCTGTGCTCACGGAACTTTTTCCTATACATTTCAGGTGTTAGCTTAAAAAGCTCTAATAGACACATTTTTACAGCAGTATAATCAAAACATGCATCAGACATTTTAGATAATACAGTTATAGCTTTACCATGGAGTAAGGGGGTCAGGAACCGTACCCAGAGCCCTTGGTCAACTTCATACTGTTTATATACCCTCTCAGACACATGAATGAAACTATCAAAATTATTCCCCTCTTTAAACTGCGGAAGAAATTTAATGGCCTTTTGTGCTTCTGGGGTCCAGTTACTCTCTTCTCCATTACCTCCATGACTCTGGCGAAGAGTCAGCATCTCCTTCTCGTGCTGCCTCTGCTTCTTTTTTTCCTCAACTTCTAGGCGTAGCAGTTTCTCAGTCTCCTCACTCTCTAGATGCCTCAGTCTCTCAGTTACTTCTAATTCCAAAAGCCTGGCCTCCAACTCAAGTCTCTTTAGCTCCAGCTGAATTTTTAAGTCCACTGCAGAAAGGTTGAGTTGTCCATTCTCCAAGGGTATTCTATCTCCACTGCCAGTCTGATTGTCCTCCTGGTTGCTGTTTTCTGATGCAGCTGTAACCAAGGCTGCAATCAAGTCTGCCTTAGTCAGGTTTCCATGCACCAGTCCCCTAGCCTGGCACACCTCTGCCAGCTGGCTCCTTGTCAGCGTTCAATACTCCTCTGCTGGCATGCTGCCTGCTCACCCTGACTAACTAAGCTAACAAAAGAAATAAAACAATTGTGCTCTGAACTCTGAGTATTCACTATGTGGCTGTTTTAGAGTATAAAACACCTTCAAAGCTCACTATTCACAAGCTACAGGATTCACTCTACCCACACCACTACAAGCCAATTAGTATTTGTCAACTAATTAATATGTGAGGTGGATATCCCATCACTGTCAAACAATTAATATGTGATGCTCATGCCCTGGCCCAGCAATTAAGAAGCCTCAATCCTCACCACTAACACCAGAGAGGGCGTCTCATATATGAGAAAAGGATAACAAATACACACAGTAACGTGCAATTTCCCTTAAGAGCACACAGAGATCACAGTCAGTCCAGGGCTGGTCAGTCCCTTGCTCTCCAGGTCCCCCAATAAGACTCCCCACTGGCACAGCTATAGGGTCCAGATCTCAGCTAGTGGGCAAGCTAAAACCTCTAGCACCCTCTCTGTCCAACCAGTGCTTCGTGTCCCTGCCCAAGTAACTGACACACACACACACACACACACACACACACACACACACACACACACACACACACACGCACATGCACACACACACACACACACACACACACACACACACACACACACACACACACACACACACACACACACACACACACACACACACACACACACACACACACACACACACACACACACACACACATATGCACTTTGAGATAAGAGTTTATACAACCACACAGACACTCCTGGGGAAGGCTGGCACAGTTTCTCCAGCTGTGCCCCTTTCTCCCAGACTATATGGTAGTTCCAATTGCCACCACCCACTAATACTTATCATCTACTCAAAGGCCCTTAAAAGGGTGTCCAATTATTACTGTGTAATATTATTATCCAATGGTAGTTGTGACTAAACAGTCAAGGCTTATTATAGTGACTTGGTACAGGATCCTTATATACATGCAATGTACTCTTAGAGCTTAACTTATCTCTACACAAAACAGCCACAGCTGAAAGGTTTTAAAATATTTAATAATAAATACTTAAAACCACAAGACAATACTTTCTACTACACAGTGCTAGGTAAGAGTTCAGAGATCACACAGAAATACTTAAAATAATTCAGTAGTACTGTTCTGACATCACAGAAAAACACTTAGTCTAATCTTTCTAGTTCCTAGCTATTTCTAAAAGAAAACACATGTCTAAGATAACTTACATAAGACAACAGGCAGTGTTGTGAGTTGGATAGTCAAGACAAAAATGCATAATGCCTTCTGATTTTCTCTGTTTAAATTGCTATTGCAGTCCTGATTCCCATTGCATCATTTTTTACACTTTCCTGGTGTTCCCAGGCTATCAGAAACTGCATTTACATTCTTTTACACCTAGGCAGAAACCAGAGCAATAAAGGACATTCCACATGTAAATTCTGGTCATTAACTTTAGCCTTAAAACAATAGGCAGGAAGACTTCATCTAGCCAGGCCGGAGCCGAATTGTAAACATCAAAGACAGTCATGAAATAATTTTAATTTCAATGGACAGACAAGAAATGCTTGACTTAGCTTTCTGTACAGCAGAGGGCAATGTTGCTACATTGTTTTAAGTTCAACCTTTCACAGCATATTCTTTCATTTAAGAAAACAAGCCTGAATTTCAGCATTCGTATTTACAAAGGACATAATTATGTACCAAATTCTATTTGACTAGGCTGGCAGCCTTCACTCATCTTTACCAGTCTTCACAGTAATATTTCAGAGTATTTGCCTTTCTCCAATGTTCAGTGATATTGCAGCAGAGCATATAAGAAGCGGGAGTGTGGGGGGGTCATAGACCCCTCCCCTCATGTCATTGGTGCAGGGGGTGAAGCCAACCTACAAACTGAAAAGTGTAACAGATAGTTTTGCAGTTCACTGTTCTTGTATTTGAACTACAGTTTATTTTTCAAAGTGTCGAGTCTCACACTATTGGGTGTCAGCCTTCTGACAGAAAGCTCAGCTACCCTATCTCCCTCTTAATACACTATACAGTACATTGGATTATTTGTTTATTTCTGTAATTCACCATATATAATGATGTTTATCATTTTTATCTTTATTATTTCATTAATTCTACTAGTGCATTGTCAAGTCTTTTATCAAATACTGAGTCACAGTAATAAATAAGTATGGCTGAAAAGAGTGAGGACCAGTTCACTCATCTGTTAACAAATAAAATAAAATATGTACCTCTGGCCAAAGTTGCAGCTGACATGGCTTTGTGTTGGATCAGTCCATTTAACTGGTTAATAAATAAATAAATAAATAAACAAACAACATTGTTGAGCATAAACAACTATGATGTCTGTAGCAGGAGAATACATATGGAAGCAGATGTCTGCCTCTCCCATACTTCATGTTAATACAGATCCAGAAGGATTCCTTGAAACATCAGATCTGGTATCAGCAACAACAGCACACAAACATGTGTAACACATGTACGCCAGCTTTTCAAGTTACTAGCAAATGAAGCAAAGTAAGAAAACATTAAGAAATCACTTTGTATAGGGGGGCAAGGTCACCTGCACTCCTCTTATCTCCCTTGTTTAATTATTTTAACACTGAGGTGATTGTACCTCAAAGAAAAGGCAATAACATGCAGGCAATGGAAACATTTCTCGTGCTTTGTGTGGGAGGTTTAAAGACTGGACCAGTAAAAAGACACCACAATATGAGGTTTTATGATATCCCTTATATGAAGTGAAATATAAGCAACTGCCACACCGAACTATTAAGTTCCAGCAATAGTCTAGCAAGCTAGTGTGATATAAAGCACTGACAGTAAACCTGCTAATACAGTGCTGATATGAACAGGTGTGCTTGATAGGGTATGTACATTTTCAGTGATAACATGGTGTCCTGTCTTCCTCTTGACTGACATTGTTGTGTGGCAACAAACATCCCAATGGCCTTAACACTTTCTCCCTTGAGGGGGGAACATTCCAATTAAAGGTCACATTGGGGTATTGATGGGACAAACAGAATAGGAAATCAATTACATTTGACATAGCGTAGGCAGGCCACAGGACAGCTGTAGTGACAGATGGGGAAAAACAGAAATTACAAAAGAACTGTTAGAATCAGAAGATAGGGTCACTTGGTAACCCACCAAATGTCTCAGCAACAAGCCCATGTTGTTGTCCAAACTGGCCAGAAAATGCACTATGGTCAGATGTACAGTTGTTGACAATAACAGTGGTACATTACATTTCCATGCTGACTGCTATTACATGGGCAATGCACAAAATCACTTGGGAGGGGTGGTGTGTTTACATCTATTGTCATAGCAACAGTATGCATGGGGAATATTATAATTATCCATTCTAAGCGTATGTATAGTGGATGATTTGTGATTTTTATTTACCATATATCATGGAGCAAGCATTGAGACAACATTCCGTTTCTCTTAGGGAGCTGTTAGTTTGCCTTCGTCTTGGCAAGCAACTCTCTGCAAATCTGTTTTTATCCACCCATTATATGGGGACAATGCAGGAATACGGAAATAATGCTGAAACTTATAAGCAATGACACATGGCAAGCATAACTGTACCAGAGATGTATTGGTTTGGGTTGGCATAATGGCTGTGGTCTTAACCTCATAGATAAAAGGTACATAGTTTGATTCTGACCTCTGGGTATTGCCTGTGCTCATAATAGTTTGCAAACTCCTAGCCTAGTATTTATCTATGAATTATATTTTAATTTCAGTGTGTCTTATTTAAACCGTTTAACACAAGAAATTCAAAATTGTCACTCATTATGTGCATAGTACCCAAAGACTCTATAGGTACACTTTCAAGGAACCTGCCTTTCTGTGAACATGCTGGGTCTTGCATTAAATTGAATTTAACTAGAAAGCCATGTATTAAAACATGTGTAAGAGAGTGAGAGAGCTAAAGTAGTGTTTTGTTTTAAACAAGTATACTAATATTAATTTAACTAATTACATTTCTTGCAAAATGACATCTAGGGTCATATTTAAGTCATATGCAGCACATGCATTTAAACCTTTCCTTTAGCCCATTGGGTTTTGCTTAGGATGTCATTTCCTATAATTTTAAGCAATGAACAACCAATCATATTACCTTTATGTAGATAAGGCTTAGTAACTTAAATGCAGATCTTCTGGTCCCGGTTTAACATCTTTGTAAGGCCACAGTACATGATGACCTGAAATGCACTTTGGGGCCAGTATGAGTTCTTTACACTATGAAACAGAATGGCTGGTGCCCTAGCTAAGTGTAACTTAGTTCAAAAGTTGTGAGCAGCCTGTATTTCACAGGTCATGGTTTGATTCCATATCACGTGAGTAAAAATCTCTGTTGGTAAGGCAAAGCTCCCATTGTCATTCTTAATAAATGCAAAGCAAACAATTCAAAGTATTCCATAACCCAGGTTTTTGGCCTTAAGAACCAGTCTCCCAGGCAGTCTCCTAGTTCCTTTTTGACCTTTAATCCTACTGTCAGGTCACCCACTATTTTAGTAAACAGTCTTCCTTTGGCAAGTAGTTGCTCACAGTCATCACCTTTCAGCCTTATAGATTTACAAGGAATAAATGAATATATTCATTGCTGTTTTTTTTTTCCTGCATTGTTTCTCCTTAGTCCCAGTGTCCATCAAAGCTCCTCAAATACTCCACTTATTCATTCATTCTTTCTTCCTTCCCAGTGTCCGTGACATGGTAAGGAGAAAAGAGTCAGGGATCACAGCCATCATCCTGCAGGGATCAATGAGTGTCTTCATTATGAACAAGAATATAAACAAATCCTACATAACAACATATTATAACAATGAAATGGTTTTCATGTTTAGCCTGCCTGTACATCAGTGATACTATTATGTGCAAGGCAAACATCCATATTTGGGGAGCACACTTAGATCAATGGTGGGGAAGATGCTGTGCATTGTAAAGTATGGTTTACCTTTTAAGAAGGGCTAGAAAGACCAGTTGTGAATTCTGCTGTAATTTGGACAACAAATAATACTACAAGTGAAGTCACAATGCTAGAGACAGAAGACCAGATAGCTTCCATGTCTGGTACTGCGCATTATCTTTACCCTGTATGGCATGTACACTTAGTCTTGTTATTAGCCTCAGGGACTTGGGTAAAGAAAGCCACTACAAGTTAATTAGGGAGGACATCACTATCTCAGCAAAAATGTCATGTCTTGTCCTTGGCATGCTGCTTCAAAGTAACACTGGACTAGTGCCATCTCCACTGGCACAGAGGGATAAAGCACTCACTATCATCCAGGTAACAGTATAAAGCCCTAACTATGACCCTGGGGACCCAAGCTCAACTGTGGGCTTAATGCTTGTTAGAACTGGTGTGTGTGTGTGTGGGGGGGGGGGGCAAGGCTTACTTCTGGGAGAAGGGCAGGATATGTCTGAACATACACTCCATAGTTAAATCTCTACTGATATCCAGGATTAACATGGGGGGGGGGGGCTGTCCTCTAGAGGGAAAAGCCATTATTTACGACAAGAGGGTGTGAATGTACATCATGTCGGTCCATTGCACACCTAACACCTTAGATACTAAAGACATGCATTGAGGAGGGGATAGATTAATTTAAGAATCTGAACCCCTCCCACATGGATCATGGCCCAGACTCCTTGTTTGCCTGACTCTCACTCCAGGGAACAAATGGGTCCTAGAGATTTCACTCCTAGAATTTAATCTGCTTACTGGGAAACCAGGAGGGATGGCTTTAATGGTAAGGTGAGGTAACTGGCCAAAAAAGCACCACTGGATGTTCCCTTGAAGCCAGAAACTTTCCAACTTGGGGAGCAGACTTGTAGAAGAAAGAGTAATATCTGACAGACACGATGGAAGGCAGATTAAGAAGGTCAGTTGGGCAGCTAGGACTCAGCTGTGGCAAACGGATAGAATGATAAAGTAAATCAAACATAAAATGCTTCCCATCAAATAATAGTCTAAAGGACAAAGTTGCCCAAGCTAATTGGGCATTCCATTAAAAGGAAAAGGATGGTAGCAGAAATACAGCATACTTGATAAAGAAGGTCAGAAACAGAGCAAGCAAATAAGGCAGAAGGGTGTTATTCAAAATGAGTTTATATTCTACAAAGGTACACTCTGGCACCATTAGAAAGGCATGTTCTTAACTGCATACTGTTTAGGGTCTGATGTACAGTGAAATGGGTTCTTAACAGGAAAAGCCTTTCATATCAAATAAAAAACATCTAATGGGTAACATCTTGTTACAGTAGCCATTTGTAACTGCTTTCCACTAAGGGCACTAACATAAAAAAGCTTCAGTGTGAGCGATTACAATGTTCTGTCTGGAGGCTCAGGCGTTTTATGGATATTTAATCCAAGCCAAATATTGCACATCTGTGATTAAAGCAAAACATGTACAATAAAGTAAAGGATTAAGACCTCTGGAAAATATTACAAGGTTGGCACGGCCTACACAAACACCGTATGTAGAGGATAGACAGTACTGAGTTTATGAAGTAAAGGCTTACTTGGTCATTCTTCAGTGCTCCATGCAAGAACATTATTCATTGATTATATATATATATTTTTATCTAAATGGCTTAGTCTAGCAAAGTACTGCTGTCAACATATTTAAAATTTCAATTTTAAAGTCAAAAAGTAACATCACACTATTGCAAAGCTTTTACCCTTTGGCAATACTAATTTCAGACTTTTATCTGCACAAAGGAGTAAAAAAACTGTTGCCCTCTGAAAAAGGTAACAGCTGGTTCCCTTTCCATATAATGCTTGTCACAAAGCATGCATTTAGAAAAAACACCTGCTCTTAGAAATCCATCACTAGCAGCATTGTCTGCCCACTTGAATTTGTGAGTTTACTTTGCCTACCTCTTCAGTTAGAGTAGTTTTTCTAAATTAACTAAATTACATGCATTCCTTTGTAGTCATGACCTAGTTACAAAGGTAAATAAGACATGGCAAAGAGATGGCTAGTACTGAGAATCAGCAAGAACATTATCACAATTTCTAACTGGTATAAGTGTTAATATATAATCAGAACTTAAGCAAACAGAGAAAAATATGTGAGGTATAGTGATGACTGCGGCATAAAGTGATGATTAATATACAGTTGTGAAAATTATGTAAGAAATTCAGTCATTGCAACTGCTAACAGGGGTAGCTGAATAGATTCAATACATTAAAATAAGCACACAAAATAAGTGCATAAAGTATTATGCTATCTCATATGTGCAATAACACGAGCTGCAATCTGTACTATTTCTTTAGACCCAGGGTTGTAAGGCACTTTCTGTAGGGGCTCTTGTCTTACTGCACTCTGGGTGCAGTGACCTCAGTGTAAAGGAGATAGGGGAGAACCCTCACCTACCAGTTCAAACAGAGATTTTTTATTGATTTCCTTCATGGTAAGATTTATGTGAACTGCAAAGTCTCAAGTATATGTTTTCCAAGCATACGTGTAAATCACCCAAAACCCCCTTAATTATATAATTACACCCAGTCCTAACCTCTACCACTGCACTTGTTGCTCCCCTTTCCCCTTACTGTTATTCATGCAAACAACTTATCTTAAACTTAATCAACTTCTGTCCTTTACTAGTCCTACATTTCCACTTTTCCATGTCTTAGCCACCTTCCATCCTCACCTTTTTACCAATTCCCACACTAAACTTTCTACCCTCATCCCTATCCTCTTCTAAGTCAAATATGACATAGTCTGAGTATATTTCATTGTTTTCATTGTATTCTTTGACCTTGCACCCATTTGTTGCTTAACCTTGGAATTGATGTGTGTCTATATTCTATGTATTAGCTTGAAACTGATGTGTGTCAATACTCAAGTAATATTTCTGTCTATTGTATTTAATAGATTAACATTTACCTGTGAATTCATTTTGTTTTGGGGCTTTATCCCCTGGGCCTCCACTAAAAATGGGTCTTTGATCCAGTGGACTTTCCTGGTCAACAAATGTCAATAAATAAATAAATAAATGTGCACTTGTGCTCTCAGTTATAAGCAAAATTTGCTCTGTAATAGTGAAATGAACTTTGTGGTTTCAAGGGTTCATAGTCGATTCATTTGTGACTCATACAAAGAGACATACATTTCTCTCTACTGTCTCTTCAATATTACTTGGATCTACTTTATCTTAACCAGAGCATATTACTTCAAAACATAGACGGCTAAACAATGCAACACAAAATTTACAAAACACAAACTGCAAAAGTGTAAACATCAAAGCAATTCAAAATGAAACCAGAAGTGAGGGCATGTGCAAGCCCTCTGTTATATTCTCAGGTTGAGATTGTACAACTTCAAGGAGGGGAGTACTTTATCCTACTGCCAAAACAAAGTATTCTCCTTACCCTGAGTTACTATAACCAGAAAGTTAAATATAAAAGAAGGGGGACTACAGGCCTCTATATAAGGGTGCATAGGGGTTGCCCCCTATAAAACACAGAAATGTACCAAGTGCAGGTGAAAATATGCCATTTCAGCATTCTTTGTATTCTGGATTTTAAACATTGAATTATGTGTTTCAAGATGGGATGCGTAAATGTGGTAAAGTATATCTGGGCACTTAAACAGATGCTGGCCAGAAATGGATCCAAAACTAGAACTTACAGGATAAAAACTATAACCCACCTTACCATGTTGTACGTTTCACCTGTGTCTTCTCTTGGCTGTTCAGTTTGCAATCCAGGATACCACCTTGGACCTATTCTACAGTAGGTTAACTTGATTTTCTGCCATACTGTGTCAACTTTTTGCTGAATCTTAGATAGGACACATCCACAGACCCTTGCTTGTCTATTACTTTGGTGACCCAGTGACACAGATCTATCAAATTTGCCTGATGTGGCATTCCTGCTGTGAATCCATGTTAAATGAATCATATCTCGCACTGACTTCTAATTTCTCAGTAATTATTTGCTTTACATTTGATTCCATCAGTTTCCAACAACTGGAGCTAACATACCTGCTTGGTATATTGTCATTTCTGCCAAGTGGAGTCACAGTGCCTTCCTCATGTCCTCAGGTGTTACCACTTCCCACCTTGAACCTGTTGGAGACATCATGTTTAAATGATGTTCTACCAATAGGTAGTGGAGTAATGAGCACTCTGGGCCCTAAGTTAAAATAGCAGATGTCTATTTGACCAATGACTCAGTCAATAATCTACAATAAGTAAATAAATAAGTAATAAATATATAAACAAAGTGGTCATATGAATAACTAGTTCCATAGGCATTTATTGCACAGCTCGAGGAGAAACTTATCTGGTCTGATTGATTTCTACGTCTTCATGCTTACAAGTTCAGTCAGAAATCTTTCTGCTGTGAACAGACTAGTTATCATCCCCCTGCTCATCAAGAATGTTACATTTGCTTGCTTTTTCTGCCCCTTCTTTTGTGAATACTTGATCAAATTACCTGCTGTAAGGCATCTGTCTTCTCACAAAAAACAGCTAACCCTTTGCTATTTCAGATGTCTTCATCACTTCTAGACCCCTACTTTATCTGACATTGTTCTCTCCTTTGGAGACTTCTCAAATGTTTTCCTTTACTATTTAACATTCATTGCCCCAATTTTGGAGAACATACTGATTTCATCCATCATTTCCTTTCTGAATTTGGGTCCTCAAAGTTTCAACTGGCAGTTTAGTACAGAGTTAATCAGCTTCCTCCTACAATCCTGGGCTTGTTCCCTCAACTTCCACCTCAGAGTTTGTGGCAATGAATACATTAATTAATCTCTTCTCCCTATATCTAAAATGAAAAATGAACGGACTAAGAAACATGCAAATATACTTAACCTCAAAATCTCCATAAACCACTGTATCATGTACAACAGGTTCATTATCCAGACTCAGAAACAGCTCCTCGTGGTCTTGCAGAGTGGTCCTAGCAGCAGAGAACTGTTTGTTGCATTATATATTATCTGCACTTAAAGTTTCATTTGTAACTGATTTAACTGTTTCAGTTTAGACCAGTATACAGGCTTTGCTGTATTCTGGGCTGTGTAGTTCCTGTGGTTTTGCTCACCAGTGGGAGTGGGAGCATTTTTTTTCTGGCTATACTACCTCAGAAACAGAAACAGCTCCTTGTGGTCTGCAGAGTGGTCAACAAAACAAATACATGGAGAGATGCTACTATAACAAACTGGAGGCTGAACTCTCCTCAACTCAACGACTGGCAAGACCAGACAGAGGAGGAGAAGGTAACCACACACACAACCCCCAGTCCCACATAGACCTACCACAAACTGCAAACCAAACACATAATAACACAAAAGACATGCGGAGGCTCTAGCACATACACTAGTAATAGGTGACGTCCATGCCGAATGAGACCTGAGACGCACTCCCCTGGACTACATGAAAAGAGACATAGAGAGGCTCTCTGATTATGTAGCCCAGGTTGGTATGACCCTGTCCCTGAGTAGCATCTTGCCCTCATCAAGAATGATGCCACAATACAAAGACAATCAAAAAAACCTCCTAGAAAGAAAAAAAAAAAAAAAAAAAAAAAATGGTAAAAATCTCAACAGAAGTCTAAATCTCAAGATGCAGGGATGCAGGCTCTGAAGCGGGTATGGAGAACATCAATGTCTGTGCAGCAGCTGTAACTGAAACCTGGTTCCCTGCTCCTGAGAGCACCCCAGCTACCAGGCTATACATGCTTTGCCCCGCCCCAAAACTCGGGTCCAAAAAAAGGAGGGGAGAGGTCATTCATCAAGGACACCCACCCCTCCAGGTTTAGTGGCAACACATGAAGCATCAGAGGGAGACTTTACCCTAACAAACCTAACAGACTGAATAATTTCTAGCCCAAACACCTAGCCCAAAGCTTCCTGAAATCATAAATTCAATGCAATGGGACAGTTAGTCACCTCTCTCACAAGGGGAGATAATAACAAAGCCTCCACACCACACCGAAGTACCTCTCACTAGTCAGGATCCACAAACTAATCACCCTGATATACATATTCCCACCTCCACCCCCCCCACAAAAGACTACAGTGAAAAAAAACTCAAAACCGACGACTTACTTCTTAAAAACTGAGATGGTATCCTGCCCACTGGGCCAGTGGAAAACCCATCCCCACAAATGCAGATCCTTCACAAATGCTTTCACGGACATCTCCAAGAATGCATGGATCATGCAGATAAAGAGGAAGCTACTGCAACAACCACAGAGCAAAATCCCATAAAGAGAAGCCTCATAAAAACATCAAGGCCAAACTTTGAGAGAAAAATCGCTATGGACACGAAAGATAACCACAAGGCCCAGCTGATGTAACCCCCTGTCATCTCAGATGTCCAGGGTGAGAACCGCCTCAGCAAAAGCTAAAACACAGCATCAATGGGACCTGACGGTATCCCAGCCTGGTCAAAGCTATGGAAAGAATCATATGGAAACAATAAACAGAGACATTGGGGACTTACAGACACTTGATCCCACCCAGTTCGCTTTCAGATACTTTTTGAACCTGGTTAACTTTTCAAAAACAACACTAGAGCCCATTGACGAGGGCAAGCAGTCCATACAGCCTACCTGGACTTGGCTAAACAGCTTAATTAAAATCCATATGTCACAACAAGATGGGTTGCAAACTGGCTAAAGGATAAACCATAAAGTCGAAATCGCTGGAGTCAGCTGCAAAAAGGGCTATAGCCATAGATACACCAGCGCTGACACATACATCCCACAGAAAGGCCTCACTGAAACGGACACAACTGGTGCCGGTCATGGGCCTTAACTAAATGCCAAAAATGTATAGTCATCCGTAATCAGAGACCTTGGGACCCAAAGTCGATAGTTACCTCTCATTTGACACGGTTAGAAAGACTTTACTACCTTGCCACCTTATCATGAAGGATTCACATCCAGAGGAGGTCATTGTACCCTATACTCCTCCCTTATCAGGCCCATAACAGCTAGAGAGACCCCAAAAGTACCTCACCAAGAGGATCAAGGGTCTCCAACATATGTCATATGCTGCCAGACTAAAGAAACTCCAGCTCTATTCAGTAGCATACAGAGGTGATCTGTGCCTGGTACAAGGCCATGTCCAATCAGGAATTGATGGTCATGCTCCACCTCAAAAATCCAAATCCATCAGAACCACGAGAGCTAAAGATTTAAACCTCAGCACAAATATGAATAGGACATGCTGGAGGGACAGATCATAAACTCAGAGGCTTCCCATACTCTGAACACAGAATCCCAGTTCATGCTAGGCAGAGCCTCGCTGACTCTCTTCAAGAGAAATCTTGACGAGTGGATGGAGTGGTCATCTCTGTGTCACTACTAGACAGAGGCACAGTCTTCACTGTGTCACTACTAGACAGAGGCACAGTATTCTAAATCTATTCTGTATACTTTTGTACCATTACATGGGCATCACTATGGCTAGGCTTATAAATGCCCCAGGGCAGATAGCCTAGTACTAAACTATGAAACTATGAAACTTTTGGAATAAACTCTCACTCCCTTAATACAATATCAGTCCTTCCCCAGCTTTAAAAAGGAATTGCACAATTACATAGTATACATAAATAACAACATGGCGTAACTGAAGGGCCCTAGGTCAAAAGCGTGGTAATACCTAAGAAAAAAATAAGCAGTCGGCACTTCCAGACAGCATGTATAAAGAGGCACTTGTGTTTAGTGGTATTACCTGATTAACAGATAAGATTGTTACATCTATAATAACAGGTTGTGTTTAGTGGTATTACCTGATAATAGATAAGGGTGTCAGATCTGTAATGCCAGGTAGACTGTCACATCTGTAATGGCAGGTTGTGTTTTGTGGTTTTACCTGTAATGGCAGGTTTGATCTTCCCCACGTATCCTCCGCACTTCTTTTTAAGATGCTGCCTGATAGTTTTCTGAGACATTTTTGTCAAAGTCCTCTAGGTTCAGCTGTTTCTTTGGTATATCCTGACTTTGAGGCTTTATTAATTGTGAGATGGCTATTGGTGTGGTCACTTTATCCCTGTAGACCCCAACTCTGTCCCCTCCTCTCTCTCTGTCTCCCCTTTCTGGAGTGCAAGATCAGAGCCTTTTCCTCCTAGTTGGGTACTGAATAAACTATGCACGTAAGTCTACACAGTTACAACTACTTGCACCTGCATCTGACATATTCAGGTCCTTCATCAGCAAAGCATCTCCTTTTCCTACTACTAAAAGTATTAAGGTATCTTTTATCTACTCCTAGGAGGGGTCTGTAAACAACCAGTGTGCAAATAATAGGATTCATGACAACTCACTGAAGATAATTTCAGTGAATGGAAGAAAAATATGAAAAATGTTTGTCAAAACCACCTTCGATGAATAACTCAACATTTTTTTTTTGCAGGGAGGAAGCCTCCCTGTATCCCCCATGTGGGGAAGCATCCCCACACCCCCAGATGTATATACACAAACTCTGAGGTCACACAATAGTGGAGAAAGAAGCAAACTCAACCATCATCAAATTTCAGCGAACAGCCCTCGCTTTTTTTGTGTTCACTGAAATTACATGCTCCATAAATAATAATGCCATTTCCTAATGTCAGGTGACCCCATACTGCAGCCTACCCACACTCCTTCTTTATGCATTACTTTCACCGTTGGTTCCCTTGTGTCAAGAGCTTTCCCTCCACTAACCATACCGTCTCCATTGCATATAAACCCTGCTGTGCTGGCATCCCTGTAACATTGCCTAAGCACCATGTTTTTTTGGCATCTATAAACTATCACATTCAACAGTCTGGGGAGTGCAAATAGTAACCTTACCATATTATGTAATCTTTTCTCACTTTTGTGTTACTTACCTTAACGACACTAGTCACTTCCATTACTATGCCTTCTTCATCAGTTGTAAGATTTTCCTTTTACCTTCTTATTACTTCTCTCTTGGCAAGTCTAACATCTTGCTAATTAATTATTTTAAACCATAACTTAAGATATTGCCTCTGTCTAAGGAAAGAATCAGACCAATAAGCCAATACAGACCAACCTGGCCCCCCATTAAAAGTATGTGGCCTCATATTGCAAGTCCTGCAATTGTGAAAAATAAATGCTGATTCAAACATTAAAAGTATTTTTGTAGACAACAACCCCCTGTATCCCCCACACCCTCACTAAGTATACATCTCCAAGGCTGTTATAACTTGAAGTAGGGGGGATACTCGAAGATATATTACCTCTGGACGTAATACACATTAGGTTCATAGGTAAGTACTAAGCAGTCATTCTGCAGACAAGCATAGCCAAACATCTACATTCAAAACATCCCTCCAGCATCAATGATACAAGATAAGATAAACCGGTGGAGAGTTTTAGGCTACCTATCCAATTATCTAGGTTTACCTTGAAGGTGGCATGGGTGCTACACTGATTGACACGTAGTGGAAGTTTGCCTGAGAGGAGTGGGATACACTGAGATATGAATCTATCATGCCAATGTGTCTTATCTGTTGATGACTTTTTAGTACTGCTGACTGAATATGTCAAGTACTATTTGTTCTGTGAAGGAACAGGCAGTCAAAGAGAGCTGGAACTTTCATGTCCCATAGGGCTAGACGCAATTTATATGGAGGAATCTGTAAGAGCCTTAGTACAAAGAGAGGGTTGCCAGTCTATTCTCATGATTAAGATTTTTGAGGCCACTGAACTTTTTAGTTATGTGTTTTTTGGGTATCTCAAGCTGAGTGATATACTTAGACAAATGCATGCCAAAAAATGAATTTTGCTCAGTAGTGGGTCTGAGACTTCTTTGGATCTCGAGAAAATGTCTTTGGGAATTATATGAGCAAAACAGAAGGGTTTTGGAAGTGCTATTCAGACATGATGGTGAAATGATAAGGCATTATCAACAAGAGTGTCTAGATTCCTAACAGTTTTTGATTGGAAGGGTGTGTCATTCATATGGTATATGAAAATGTTTTGCTTACTAAAATGAACTAGAATACATATTTTCATATTTAATTTTGGACCATTGTCCTTGCACCAGTTGATAACATGGTCTAACTTATGTTGGAGCAATTGTCAGTCAGTGGAAGTTTAAATAATAGCACCCAGTTTACATTCACCTGCAAACTAAGATAACCATAGGCCAGGAATGTTGGTCTGAAAGGTATGAAAAATAAATACCAAATAGGAGAAGGTAACTTTTATTATTCAGAAGCTGCACCTGTGACTGTAACCTCATGGGTTCTGTAAAACAACCAGATAGCTATCCATCGCACAATGTATGGATTTATTTTCAGATTTACAAGTTTGTCAATAATGTCTGCATGAGGAATGGTGTCAAAGGCCTTGGCTAGGTCCATTCTTGCTATAATAGGTCTTTTAATTCTAAGGACTGCAATATTAGTCTGCAAAATTACAACAAAAAGCCAATAAGCATTACTCCAACTGAATCCCCAGTACTTAAAACCATGATTTATGTACCAGTTGTTCAACCATGTACAGAGAATCTTGATCTTACCTATACCATAGGCAGGTAGCATCTCAGACAATGTTTCTGTATGTCCACTGTGCTGCTGTCATCCCTTCCCCAGCTATGCCAGTTGTCCTTACATGTACTATGGCATTCTGGCACCTTAATAATGCTCCTGCATTGTGACCTTAATGATTTGTTTCCTAATTCTTTTATTCAAGACGTCAAGTGGATACCTAACGTTCATGTCTTTTCCCTTAGTACTACACCCCTAACAATGAAACCCCTCAAAAGAAATTGTTTCCTTCTTTTATGAGATATGCTGGCATTATCTTATGGCCCCTTCCTGTAGCGGTTTCTGATATCTTTCTTGAGCTTCACTGTTGTTGCATCCTTAGAGAGATGCACCTGTATCTGAACAGCGTACGAAGCACAGGCAGGTATAATGTGAGGTAGGTGTCTCTTTTATTGGTTCATAGGTAAGAATTAGGCTATATACTGCGGTGGTGGTGCTGCGGTAGTGTTGTCACCTCACAGTTAGACGTTGCACGTTCGATTCTCAGTTAGAGCGTCTTCTGTGTGTCGACATGTGTGAATGGGCGTTCCTTCATTGAAGGTTGTGCATTAGGCCCGGCAAGCCAGCAAGTAAAAATCTACTGCCAATCATTAGCGGACCGGAGTTCTGCTGTGGCGACCCCTAACTAGGAAAAGCCGAAAGACAGGTAAGAATTAGGCTACCTGCCCCCATGGGTCATTTTAAGTCTAGCCAATTTCTCATTTAGTATTAGATTGGCCGTACCCATCCCATGGTTGACAATTATATATTACTGCTAGTGAGAATTACTGAGATCATACTATAGATAATTTGTGTGGACCCCATGCATGGGATAAAGGATTTAGGAGCTGCTTCAGCTCATTAGGCCATTTACAGCACATTCACTGTTGAAGAGGCCCTTATGTTCCACCTGTTCTGCAATCACAGCATCACTTGGGGCCATGGTGGTGGCCTTTCTAGTTCCTGGGTGAGTGTATGCAAGACTTACTGAATCCTAGTTCAGTAATGCCAGATAGCAGGACTTTTTCTATCAGCCAGAGTCATGAGTACAGATGGAGCAATTCTACATACTCCAAAATGTCTCCCAGATTATTGCTCTATAACTATCATGCCACTACTGTGTATCAAATGAGCCACTAACAAAGCTTCATCCCATAGTCCTAAGTTTGATTCTCTCACTGTCCACTTGCATAATATGTAACTCTGAGTAGGTAAATTAACCATGTAGTATTTCCAAGTCACTCCTGAAAAGAAGCACTGTGCCTACTGGACATAGCTTGTTACCAGATTAGGCATTTTAGCTTTTTTGCTTGCTTGCTACTTTTCATCTCCTTCAACAAAATGCACATTCCTGAATCACTTGCTGTACATTTTCTGTGCCTTGGTATCCCCATTACCTTCTGCATTTTTTTTCTTTTTTGTAATGAGTCAGATGCTAGCTACTGATGGGTGGCCAAGAGCCTTCTTGCATGTTTTTGAAGAAACTTCCCTACACCTGAGCAGCGTAAAATGCCCAAGAAAATATGGAACATAGATGGTCAGATGCCAATAGCAGTTAGGGATACCATTGGGTTTCTCGTGTGCAAAGTACTCATCAAATATGGCTGAAGACATATTCATCCCTTTTGCAAGCAATGGCACAGGGGAGTAAAGGAATGCCTATTTATCTCAAGCTATTTAATGCAATAAAATAATGGAAATGTTTTCATAGGCTTGATGTTTTAAGTGATGCATCAATGGGAAATAAAATCAGCTGTTATACTATGAACCCCAAAATGAGAAACAGTGATGGCATCTGTATGCACGTATCTGGCTGTGTGTCATCAGTACACATTATTCTGCCATATACTGTCCAGGAGCAGCATTCTCCTGGAGCCGGTATCTTTGCTGTAATGGGATCAGTTCTTGATCCAATAAACACCAGATAATAATAAATGTTGCGCACTAATAAACATTGCAAAGTAATAAACATCTTGTATCAAAAACACTCAATACGTATAAAAATTAGGTACTAATAAACATCAGGTACTAAAAACGTATAGTAAATACCAGGTGCTAAAATACCCTGGGTGCTTATAAATATTGGATAGTCAAGAAGAAGAATAGAGACTAATATAAACTGGGTATCAACAAATACAGGGTGCTTGTGAGTACTGCATACTAATAATTATTAGATACAATTGTAGTATTTTTAAAGCCAGCTCCATTGGCACAGCGGGATAAAGCCCTGAATATGACCCAGGTACTCTGAGTTTGATTAGCACTTGGGTATGGATTAGAGCTGGAGGGGGAAGAGGAATGACAAGGCCTGCTCACATCTTCCAGGGGGGAGGGCAGATTTACAAGCCTCAGTAGTGATACCAAGGTTGTAATGATATCCATTGATGCTGTGGCAAATGAGGGATATATCACCAAGTATGGAGGGCACTGCCTCGCAGAATTACTGCACACTCATTGGATAACAGCAGGTAGGGCTTAAGGCAGAATGCCCGATGCAAAATTTGTATATGATGCTACAGCTAACCAGCTCTACTTACGCTTGCTAGTAGAAGAGATGTTTTTTTCATGATATATGACATGTTTTGGCAAGTGTTTGCTCTGTAAAATTTGGTCAGTGACATAATGTCCATTAAGGACCAATTCACTGGCATCCATTCATTGCAGAGAGAAAAAGACAGAACATGTAGCTGTATGAAACCTTATTAACTAACTGATAACCTCAGGAATAGTTATGTTAGGCGTGTAGTGGAAGCAGCCCCTGCATGGGAATGTGGTGGGCTTTGTCCTCCATATAAAAATCTTTGACTCAATGGCTATTATTTTAAACATGACTGAACAGGCATCAATAATTCCATCTTTGGTGTGCCGTACTATATCCTATTTAATTCATGTTGTAAAGGACCCCCCATCCACAGACTGCATCTCTGTGCTGCAGTACATTCTCATTCTAGCAGACTGTTTAAATGATGACAATGCTAGAGTTTAAATTAAGATTCATACAATTCTGAAATATATTTGCTGGAGCACGGGAGCCTGATAAACCACACAAATCTTTGTGAATTGGGTCATTCACTTTGCTGTTTCCTGAGGATGCTAGTTCTCTCCTCTACTGCACTTTTACTAGCTTATTAGTCTAGCACTTTACCAGACTTCTTTTAGCAATTATTGTAGCATACAAATATGCTACCAGCACTAAATGTTCTACAAGGAAACAGCTCCAGTACTTATTATTAATGCTCTCCCCTCAAGGCATGTCTAAAGGTCAGTTCCCTGTGCTTTTTCCTATTAAACTGGTGAAATTGGGCTTCCTGAGGCAATGTAGTAACTGCGTCATGTACACCAACAACCCTCTCCTCTTACCTCCCTACACTCAGACTTGCGAGAGATCCATTTATATATCCAAATTGGAAGCCATGCACTCTCCAGCCAAGACCGAAATAGCTCGTCAAGAGAAGGTCATCACTTGCACCACACCACATGGAAAACATAGCCCTCCAGAACACACACCAGCACTGCCTTCACATAAAAACACAAACCACGCACCCACCTTCGTGGAGGCTCTCAGTAAAAATCTATCCAAACAGCAGAGACCTTCAAGGCAGAAATGCACTCGACCACCACAACACAACACTAATCATGAGACAAATAACTCTCCTAAACAGGGTACCATTCAGCCAAAGCCCCTAAGGCAAAACAGCATCCCCAACACATTTTTCATTGGTAACTCGATAGTGAGGCACACTGATGTCCCACTCACTAGGTTGAATAAGGAGAAAGTAACAGTCAGCTGCCTGTCAGGTGCTAGGATTCGCCACATAACGCATGCACTCGGGTCCCTCAACAACAGGTACAAATATGACTCTGTCATTATACATGTGGGTGTGAATCACCTGAGATGTACCTCCCTGGACTACATGAAAAGAGACATGAAGGAGCTCTCGGATTATGTAGCCCAGATGGGTATGACTCTAGCCCTGAGCAGCATCCTACCATCACCCAGAATGATATCACAGGACAAGCAGAAAATGATTGATTAATTGGTTACATTTCTGGTGACATTCTAAGGGGATCCAGTATCTGTCTGCCTGGGATGACATGATTGACAGACCTCGATATCTTTGCCAGAGATGGCCTGCATCTGTCACCCCTGGACTTCTGGATACTGGCCAAGGCTCTTGCCACCCCTATATTTCCTTTTTAGGCGGTGTTCCAAAGACCAAGTTACCACCGTAACAGCTACAAACAAATGCAATCTGAGGGTCATGCTGCAAAATGCTAGAAGTCTAAATCTCAAAATGCACTCACTCAAAGCACTCCTTAAAATGGAGAACATCGACATTTGTGCTGTAACAGAGACCTGGTCCAAAGCAGCAGAAAGCACCCTTGCACTACCAGGCTATAACTCATTCCACACCTTTCGGCCCCAGAACTTGGACCGAAGCTCCAAAGGTAGTGGTGTTTCCATATTCATAAAGGATGCACATACCTCCAGACTGGTAGCCCAACATAACACATCAGAGATACTTCAGGTGCAGCTAACATTGGGTTAGACAGCGATTCAGGTTATAGCCTGCTATAGGTTCCCAACAATGTCCCAAGACTCACACTCCACGTTCCTAAGCACCCTGGAGAATATTAGGGTCCAACCTAACACTCTCATACTGGGCGACTTCAACTACCCCTCTATTAACTGGGAAAACTTCTCATGTACTCATATACTTGCTCAACGTTTCCTGGAATTCATTAATTCCAATGCAGCTCGTTCTTACCCCCACTAGAGGTAGCAACATCCTTGACCTGGTCATTACTAACATGGGTGACTGTTGCTCTACACCAGTAGTCAACGCCTCCCTGGTTAGATCCGACTACAAACTAATCACCTTGGAAATCCACATTACTACCACCTCCCACACAAAGGTAACCACCATGAAAAAATTCTCCAAAGCTAACTTTAGGCTCCTAAAAACAAAGGGGGCTAACTTCACAGCACCCATGCAAATGGAGAATAGTTGCATGACTGCTGAATCATACACCAATGCACTGTACGAACACGTACACAAATGCATGGATCTTGCCATACCCAATAAAACCAAGGCGCTCTCCTCCAAAAAAGGAAGTCAATCTGGTGGTCCCCTGCCATAAACAAACTCTACAGCAGAAAGAGGCAACTGATGCGGAATAAGGTGAAGTCTCAAGACTGGAAAAACTCCCTTATCAGCCTCAACAAAAAGTTGAGATCCCTCATTAAATCCTCTACAGCTAGCCATGAAAACACAATTGCAGCAAATAGTAAAGACAACCACAAGGCCTTCTATAGTTACGTAAAAAATCTCTACAGCAATACCCAGATTTGCACTGAGCTACTGCACAATGGTATGTCCTATACCGAGCCAACAGATATTGCCAATATACTGGCTGACAGATTCAGTGCCAACTTTACCCCTCCGCCCCAAAGGACCAATCACAATACCAGTAGATTGCCAGGCACCCAGTATTACTGCTGCACAGGTTAAAACAGCACTGTCCAAGGTCAAGAATACAGCTTCTATGGGACCTGACAATATCCCTGGCTGTGTTCTACATGAACTACAGAGTGAACTGGCACATCACTTGTGTGCCCTGTTCAATCACAGCCTCACCTCAGCCTTTGTCCCTACCAAATGGTGCAGTGCTACAGTCATCCCTCTCCACAAAGGAGGAGCAACTACAGACCCTGGGAATTATCTCCCCATTAGCCTGGCGAGTCTAATATGCAAAGCTATGGAATGCATCATCATGGACCTAGTAAACAAGGATACAGGGAATCTCCAAACTCTGGATCTCACACAGTTTGGTTTTGTGAAGGGTAGATTATGCCTGCTCAATTTGGTCGACTTCTTTGAGTCAGTCACCAGAGCTGTGGATAAAGGCAAGGTGGTTCATACAGCTTACCTTGATCTGGCCAAGGCCTTTGATTCCATTTCTCACTCAGGAATCATAGAAAAACTCACTAAGCTAGGCATCAACCCCTATATCACTAGGTGGGTTGCAAACTGGCTCACAGATAGAACCCACTAGCCACGAGTGTAGTCCCACAGGATTCGGTCCTGGGTCCTCTCCTGTTTCGTATCTACTTCTCTGAAGTCCCAGTCAACACAAAGGGACTCTGGCTGACAAAGTTCGCAGACGATTGCAAGTTGGGAGCTATTATTAACTCCCCATGTGATGTTGACATCCTACACAATGGCCTCACTGAGACCAAAGACTGGTGTCAGAACCATGGCCTTAAGCTCAATGCCAAAAAATGTGCCGTCATCCCCTTTGGGAAAAACCCAGTTCCCATGAATTACCACATCGATGGTAGTCCACTGAACACAGAAGGCATTATAAGAGATCTGGGAACACAGGTTGACAGCAACCCCTCCTTTGATCACCACATTGCCACTGTGGTCAGAAAGTCCTTCTATGTGGCACATCTCATTACTAAGGGTTTTGCATCCAAGAAGAAAGAGGTCATTGTCTCCCTCTACTCTTCCCTCATTAGGCCAATCATTGAGTACAATGCCCCATTTGGCATGTACCTCACTAGACATCTGCAACAACTGGAGAGGCCATAAAAGTACCTCACAAAGAGGATCCAAGGCCATAAACACTTGTCCTATATGAACAGACTCAAAAAACTCCATCTAGTCTCTGTCTCATATCGCCTACTTAGAGGCGATCTCTGCTTGACTTACAAAGCCATGTCTGACCCAGCTCTGTTAGAAATGCTACATCTAAAGAAATCCCAATCCTGTTGCACCACACACTCCAGAGACCTCAACCTCATTACCACAATCAATAGAACATACTGGAGGGATAGGTTCATAACCCAGAGACTGCCCATGCTATGGAATAGACTTCCCATACATGTCAAGCAGAGCACCTCGCTGACCTTCTTCAAGAAAAATCTTGATGAGTAGATGGGAAATAGAAAATTCACCCCAGGGATAACTCCAGTGGCTCAACTCGACAGAGGCACTGGGAACTAAGGTCGGGTGGCATGATGCCAGGGTAATTCTATGGCTAGGCTTGTAAAGGCCCCAGGACCATTAGCCTAGTATACACCTATGAACCTATGAACCTATATCTTTCCTGAGGGTAATGTTCTCAAAGATAGGTTTGCCCAGCATATTAGCTTTCATCGTTGCCAGAACTGACATTAGATTCCATTTTTATTTGTTGTTTTATACAGAATGTATCATGACATATAACAGTCAAATCTGTCTATATGCCATTACATATTTGCAACACCCCATGTAAAGTGGTGGTGTTGGTCCTTTTTATCCATTTTCCAGAAATTAGAATATATGCTATTCTATTAATGAGCCCACAGCAGTCCACTACTAACCCACTATGGTGCTCCATATTTGCCTCTTTCACTCAGTTAATTTCTTTATTTGCTTTCACTACCTATTGACATTTAAATGTAACTAGTGTTTAGCATGAGGGACTTGCACTATGTTTTACCACCATTCATTTAAAAAATGCCTTCTCACATGTTTTCCAGACTTCCAGCTTCTCATTTTCCACTCCTGACCACATGATGTTAAGCTAGTATTCATAAGATCATGGGTTCATAGGTAAGTACTAGGCTAGGTCCTCCTGCAGGCCATTTTAAGCCTAGCCAGTGTCCCTTTTGGTGCTTAAACTAATTTATCCCATTTGGTGTCAAACTGGCCTTGCACATCCCATGGTCAATAATTATATATTACCCTTAGTGGGAATAAATGGGATCATAACTTAGATAATTCAAAGTGACCCATGCATGTGATAAAGCATTTAGGAACTGCCTCTGTCCATTAGTAGAACAAGGGTCAGCCCTGGGGTAAAATTCCTGTTTTCCATGCATAGATTCAGGTTTTGCTTGAATATAGACAGGGACGAGCTTTGTTTTATGTGGATGGGGAGTCTGTTCCAGTGCAGCAGTATCCTCTGCAACATATACCTGTCTCTCCAAACTGTTTTGTTGATGTTGCACAAGAGGTTTAGATCACTAGACTGAGTATTTCGGATGCCATTTGACTTGCCGATGTGCAGTAAATCCATCAGTATTAGGTCAGAGGATGCACTGTAGGCCAGACAGAAGTCACCTCTTAGCAGTCAGCTGGATACTGTGTATACTGACATGGCTTTGAGCCATTCCATGTAGGGTATACTGTTTAGACCCTGTGTCCTTTAAGTAAGGTACCTCTGTGGGTATTACAGTTGTTGCATGTGTCTGGACAGATACATGCCAAAAGGGGAATTATACTTAATGAGTGGACTAATGAGGGAGAACTAAGTAAAGGGTGGCAATGACATCCTTAGATCTAGATATAATCCCCCTGTTTATAAGCTGTGCAAACATAGAAGGACTTTCTTATGATATTGGAAACGTTGGTAGTTAGATCACTGTCCACATAAATTCCCAAATCCAAAACAACTGGATCAGCTTTTAGGGGCATATTGTCAATATGGTAGTTACCAGGAGAAGATGACTTCCCACGGGATATGATAATGCATTTTTTGGAATTTAGCTTCAGTCCATGATTTTGTCACCAGTTATTTATTTGGCACAAACCTTCCTGTAGGATAGTTAAATAATTTGGGAATTCAATGACTGCTTCTAGCTTGCAGTTATCTTTAAACTTAATCAACCAGAGCCCTTTACTGGCTATTGGCTTTTACTTCAAAGATTTAGTGGCCAAACAGGAGAGGTCCCAGCATAAAACATTGGGAGACTTCTCTGGTGACTGGTCTATGTGTGGAGGTAACGTTCCTTATTTAGATTTGACAGTCTTGGACACATCTTCCTTTAGTGTAGCCCCCAATGAATACACAGTCATCAGCTCAGTAGGCTTCTTTCCCAGTCAGTTCTGGGGGCTTTGAATAAGTTCCCTTTCTTTCTACTGAACCCTTTTCAAACTATCCCCACAGTTTCTGTCATGTACTTCCACAGCTGAATGCAGTGCTCCTGATGAGAATTTACCAAAGAGAAGTGTTGGGAACTTTACCTCTTTTGTCTCACAATAAATGCCAATATTAATAAATGCCCATATTAATCTGGCCATACCTTCTATTAGTCTTTTTACCAAATTCTGTGACATGGCTCATTCTCTAATAAAGCTTTTTATTATAATTCATGCCTCATGATTTTTTTAGTATTGAAGTGCAACTCATTAATTAAAAATTGCACTTGCTTGTTATTATTTGGAAAAAAAGAAAATTGAAATAAAGAGATTTTGGGAAAAAAAATTGCACTTGCATGTGTGTGTGTGTGTGTGTGTGTGTGTGTGTGTGTGTGTGTGTGTGTGTGTGTGTGTGTGTGTAGTTTCTCGTTTCTCCTTCAGAATTATTCTGAAACATAGGTATCTGGAGCTTTTCTCCCTGGGCCTCCACTGAAAATGCATACCTCATGACCCAGTTGCACTTTCCCGGTAAACAAATGCCAAATAAATAAATCCTTCCCCCTCCCCTGTAGCTTGGACAGATCCCTTGCATGTCTCTTAGCACCTTCTTATGCACCCTTGTTCTTTAATTATATGATAGGGAAGAAAGGTCTGGCAGCCTACTTACACTCCACAACAAGGTGGAAATAGTGAAGCAAACTAAGAACTCAAACAATGATTGCTTCCCAAAACCCACGAGGCAAAGAAACCACTGAATGGATCAATGATGAATTGTAGTCATGGCTTTAATAAACAATTAAAACTTCTGAGCACAAATTTAATAAAATAAAACAATAGTCTTTTGTCCCAATGCAATTTCACTGGGAATTCATCAGAACTTTTAAAAAAGGTAGTTACATCATATAAATACCCATATACTTATATATCTGATACCAAACTGAAATAATCAAGTAGAACAAATTAATAAATAAGTAATTTAATTAACTAATTTCATTATATTATAAAAATCTGTTAAAAATTATGTTATAAAACATTTCATATAATCTCTTCATTAAAAATTCACAGTGAAAAATGAACTGACTAACTCATTTAATAACCAATAAAATATTTTGTTGCAAGTTTGAATAGATAAATAATAATAGTGTATACCCTAGTTAGAAAATTATGACGTATATACAATACACACACAAATTTTTACCTACAAATATATTGTAGTCAAAAAGTCAGTTTATAATTGAGCAGTTGTCCTTTTTAAGACAGGGTTTATGGACACATCTTCATTTGTAGCAGGAAGAATAGATGCGTTCAGCTGAGGCTGCCATAAAAATTCCTTGTACTCAACTTTTGTTTCTCATGCTCTTCCCTTTGGGTCCCTTGAAATATTTTTTTTTTCAATAATAAATCTTTATTATTTTATCAATTTTTCATACAATAAAGAAAAAACAGCAAAGAAAAAGAGATACAAATAATACCCAAATTAAACTAGTAACACCCATACTACAAACTATGTACACTATTTACATAAATGCTTTCATCCGTTAAACAACATCAATGAAGAAAAGAAAGGAGCATGTAATAACAAGAGTCAAAAGATCTACTATCATTAGAATTGATTGTTCTTACCAACTTTCAAACTAAGCATGCATGTCCTGGGGTTGAACTGAGTTCTGTACATTAAACTAATATAATGTTGAAAATTTGTTCCCACACCTTCGGGTTATTAATATTCCTTTTATTATCCTTAATTAAAAGTTTGTGTGCTAGAATATGTTTCATGGCTAAACCTTTAAAGTTTTCCCATGAAGTTTGGAATGGAGTCAACCAATTTGTAGCTATATAAAGTTTCATTAGTAAGAAAATATTCATAAGTATAATCATTTGGGTTCTATCCAAATTATTAGGAGGGATATGTAGAATCATGAACTCCCAAGAAAGTGTAGACTGTTGATAACCCATCTTTTGTAGTTGGATTTTTAAGGAATTCTAAAGCTTGTATATACATTTACAGCTCCAGAACATGTGCAAGAGGTCCACCATTTGATCTTTACAGTATGGACATTTGGGCGAGTTTTTCGAGTTAAATTTATGCAAGCTAAGGCGTATATAGTAGGCATTATTAAATATCATCAATTGTGTAAATATTAATTTTTGGAGAGAAACTGATTTTATTGTTAAGTTAATTGCCTTCAGTATTTTATTATCTTCTATCAATGGTATTTTATCTTTCCAATACTTTGACAAGAGTATTTGATTTTGGTATTTCAACTCTTTTATCAGTTCACTTGTAGAGATAATAAATTTGGTATCTTGTCTAAAAGTTAACCATAAATTTGAACAGTTAGTTAACGTTTCCTCATCAATTTTAAAGTCTTTAAAGTAATTTATAGAGAGATCCTTTAATTGTCTCAAAATTGTTAAGTAAGATTTAGGAAGATTCATCCCCTGCAACATATCATGAACTGAATGATTAAGATATGGATATATCTCAAGTAAAGTTAGATTAATTATAAGTGGATATTTTTTAAGATCTATTAATTGATTATTAATTTTCAAATTCGGGTTCTTTGAAAGGGTTGAAAGATCATCATATGTTGCAAGAGATTTAATGACTGGAAAAGATTTTGTATTAGACTTATATATACTCTAATATGCTCCATTAAAGAAAATAATTTAAAAGTATCTTTACTTAAAAAAGGTAAAGCTTTCGGGTTAATATTCAATTTTACAATGTGTTTATGATTCATAACTACCCATTTGGGTGACCATTTATTACTATATATCTCATCATAAGCTATTTTTAAAATTCTATTAGAATTTATTATTAAGTAATAAATTTCAAAATTAGGTAGATCTAGGCCTCCTTTATTTTTCTGAGTCGTCAGTTTGTCAAATGATATTCTAGTCTTCTTAGGTTCCCATATAAATTTAGCCAATTCCATGTGAATTTGTTTGAAAAATTTCCTGGGGATCAAGACTTGAGTGGCTCTAAAAATGTACAAAATTCTGGGTAGCACATTCATTTTAATTATTGAAACTTTTGCCATTGTTGGTAATTTCAGATTATTCCATCTTCTTAAGTCGCACAATATATGATCCCAAAGAAACTTGACATTATTCACATAGAAATCCCTGTTATCTGTAGAAAAGATAACACCCAAGTACTTTATCTTGTTCTCCGATTTAACTTGTCCTATCAATGATAAAAGAGAAAAAGGTTTTGGTGTTTTCAAAGGAAATAAGTTGTTTTTTTTAAGGTTTATTTTGTAGTTGGATACTTCAGCAAAATCTTCCATTGCTTTTAGTATTTTTTTAGTATCTGAAATTGGAGTCGTACAATAGATATTGAGGTCATCAGCAAAGGCAGTCATAGATATTTTAGTGCCATAAATTATTGGGGCACTATGGTATATATTTTGCTTAATATGTAAAAATAATGGTTCTACATACAGATTAAATAATATAGGAGATAAAGGACAGCCCTGACGAGTTCCGTTCTTAATTTGTATTCTTTTAGAAATTTTTTTATTAATATATAAAGTTGTATATGGGTTATTATATAATATCTGTAATGTTAAAATAAATTCTTGAGGTATATTAAAGTATGATAAAACATCGAACAAAAAATTCAAATTAACTCTATCAAATGCTTTTTGTGCATCAATAATGAGAGCATAAACATTAATATTTTTTTGACAGGCATAAGAAATTAATGTATGTAGTGATAAAGTATTGTCAGTAGTTTGTCTGGCATTCATAAATCTGGCCTGTTCATTAGATATTATTGAGTCTATTACCTTCTTCAATCTATTAGCTAAGATAGATGTCAAAATTTTCATGTCGATATTTAAAAGAGAGATAGGTCTATAGTTATCCGGGTTATGAAAGTCAGTATTTTCTTTGGGTATAAGAATTGTTCTGGATGCATTAAAGTGAGGATCACTAATTCCATTGTTAATTATATAATTAAATATATGTGGAAGTATTTTGCCAAAGGAATCACAAAAAGTTTTATAAAACTCTGCGGTCAAGCCATCCGGGCCTGGTGCTTTATGACATTTCAACTGTTTAATTGTATCTACTATTTCCCCAGGGGAAATTGGCTTAATTAAATCTATTTGAGAGTTCTCATCAATTTTTGGAAAAATAATTTTTTGCAAAAAATCATTGTTAATCCTATTCATGAAAGATTCCTGTCGATCACTGTAAAGCTGAGAATAAATCATTTCAAAAATACTCATAATATCTTCAGATTTTGTATATCTATTATTTTGAACTGTATTTCAGTGATCTGAAAAGGTACTTTCGATTGATCTTGATATGTATTCCAGTCCCCTCCTATAATTATGTAGTAATTATTATATTGATTCAAAATGGAATAAAGTGACACTATAAAAAGGTGTTGATTGTTACATGGTGCATATATATTAAGAAGTAAAATAGGTTTATCATAGAGATTAGATGACAGAATCACTTAGTACCATCTTCCTTCTTTATCTATTTTAGAGTCTAGAATTTTTTCTTGGTATTGGCTTTTTATAACTATCGCGACCCCCGCACTATTAGTTTTACTTTCCAAAGCTATAACCTCTCTGATCCATTTTTTTCCCTTAATAACTGCCCACTGATCATTAGTCAAATGAGTTTCTTGAAGTAAAATAAAACATGCCCTAGCCTGCAAAAATAAATGAAGAAACAGTTTCCTCTTTTTCAAGTTCTGGAGCCTTTTCGTATTCCATGAATCTATTTCCCACATAGTACAACCTTTAATTGATTCAAATATGGTTTACGTTGGACAAAACATAATAGATTCAAATATGATTTCAAAAGATATAGTTTCTGGAAGCATTGTTGAAATCCCGTCCCACACCAGTGCCTACCCACTAAACCCCTGGACCAGGACATACATAGATTTTCCACACTGTTAAACATTTTAAGGATTAATAACATTACTAAATAAATGTTCTTTAAATTAAAATATATTACAACTATATCATGCAAAAAACCTATGTCTACTACCACTAAATCTACAAAGCCTAACCTAAACATTCCCTATTAAACACTGCTAAACATCTACATCTCTTGTTTTATCAATTTCGGAGATTATGTCGAGGAAAAAAGTGTTAACAACATAAATTATTCTTGTCATTCCTCTCCAAACAATTCAAATATCTAACAAATGATAATAATATGTTGTGTCCCATTAAGAACATTCTGTGAGTATCAAAACTGATACTTTCCTGTAATATATACAACATACATCTTAAGAATAACTAAAAGACATTTTTCAAAACCCCATGAAATCAAAAATGAGACAATAAACCATAATATACACTACAATAATTAGTTTGTAGACAATCTATACTGTATGTACTATTATAGACAAATACGCTTCAGCATTAACTCTGCATGATGATTACGTATGCGCTGCTATGCAGAGGAGGCTAGATCAAATAAGTGAGTAAGAAAAGCATGCATTAAGACATGCATCAAAGGACATGTTTAGAGTTTTATAATGCAATATTCAGAAGAGAGCAAAAGGCTAAAATAGTAAAAGGTGCTGGCAACCATCAAATTTGTCTGTATTATAACTGTTTTGAAGAAACTAAGAGTAGAAGTTAAACTAGCAAACGTGATTAACATGCTAGTATAGGCATGACTGGAAAATGGATTGAAAAGTTCATGAAATTGTTATGAAAAGTAAAGCACTGAGCCATAATGTCATGTAAAATCTGCATTGAATAATTACTCATTAGTATTATTCTTGCATATAAATGTTGACTTTCCCTTTAGATCTTGCATGCATAGTTTATTTTAGTTTTCAGTGAGTGACTGGGCACACATTTTCCTAAAAATTTCCTAATGCTAGTGCTGTCTTGTTTTAAATTACATTTTCTTTTGTTTGTGCCATGTGGATGGAAAAAACACACAGTGAGTCAAATGGCATTAAGTTAACTAAAATCTTAGAGATTAAACATACATAAGGGATCTCAGAGTAGTCAGCAACTGTCAAAATGGCAATAGCTGTAGTAATTAAAACAAAATTACCATCCTTGTATTTTAATAGCAAGCTTGACCACTCACTGACTACATATGAACTTTATATTAACACTAAAGTTAAAGCTGTATAATATTAAATTAATTTGAGATGAATGTTCTTCCACTTTATTGCATCAGTAAAACTGTAAGGAACAACTACTAAATAATTAAAGTAATTGTAAGAATATATATGTATTTGGGGTAGGTTTCCTAGTGTACCTGCTGCTCTCACCAACACTATTAGATAACCACACCAATTCTAAATATAATTGGATACCTAAATAATTAAATGTATTATGTAAAACAGTTCAATGTTTCCTATGTGCTTAAAGTATATCCACTTGTACTATAATAGTCAATTTACGTTCTTCCACACAGTTTTTTCAGTTTCCCAAGCCTGGGAAACTGCTTTCGAGTTCGCGACGAGGGACCCTTTAAGCGAGCGGACTTCCGGATGTGCCACTTCAAAACTGGCCCCAGAGCAACAAAAGAAGCATTTCCTGTAACTTCGTGATGGGACAGAGTTCGTGGGAGCCATAAAAACTCGTGAATGGCTCGCGAATGATCCAGCCCTGAAAAACAAGACTTTATTAGATTAAAAAGAGGCCTGCAGAACCAAAACTTGAAACAAAGGATTCAGAAGCCTCGGATTAAAGCAAAACACAAATCCAACCTCTGTTATTCCAGCAGTCTCAACAGAAGGCCATGTTAGCTCTCTGAAGCAGGCAAGGATTTAAATATCTTCAAAAAGGTAGATTTTGCTTCTTTTTTTGTGGAAGCTGAATATTTATATCCATCGACTGTAAACATTAGTGTATTAGGATACTTCATTTGAAATTTAATCTGTTTTTCAATAAGAAATTTACAGTAAGCCGATAAAGCTTGCCTAGCTTGTCTTATTTGTAGACGTAAAAAAACGTAGTGAAAACCAACAAGTGACAACTATGAGTATAAAGAAAAAATGTTGTCTGTACTGGATAGTTCAGCATACACTTGTTCTTCACTTAATGAAATGAATAGGTCTTACTCTAGAATCAGGGGATACTTTAGAGACCTTTTCTTAAGTGGGAAGATTGATTTGGACACCTATAACTTCATTGAGATAACCTCACCTAAGGTCCCCGTGATTTTGTGGGATTCCCAAAATTCATAAAAACTTACAAAATCCACCTATGAGGGCCTTAGTTGATGGACGTTTGTCGATGACACACCCTTGTGCGCGCTTAGTTGACAACATCCTTTCCAAATATTTAAAAAAAAATATCTGTAATTTGTAAAGACTCATGGTCTTTTCTCAGTGACATTAACAACTTAGATTTTGACCGTTCTTGCAACCTTCTTACAATACACATCGTTGACCTTTACACCTCAATCCCACATATTGAGGCAATTGAATGGATAGCCCTTATGATGGTAGATTTAGGGGCCACCAAGAAAGAAGTTGACGTTGTCACTGAAATCTTGGAGATTATCTTATCATCCAATTTTTTTATGTTTGACCATCAATATTATTTACAAAAACAAGGTATCGCTATGGGGTCCCCCTGTGGAGCTAGTGTAGCCAATATGTTTGTTGCGTATTGGGAAAAACATTTTGTCTTAAACAACAAGAAATTTCAACATCAGCTTATCTACTACACTAGATATCTGGATGATATTTTCATTCTCCTCAGGGGTGATGAGAAAACAGCTTTAGAACTAACCGAATACTTGAATAACACTACTAACTTTTTCAGGTTTACTCACCAATTCTCTACTGTAGAGATCGACTACCTTGATGTAAAGCTAGAAAAGGATACAGTCCATGGTTCCTTCGTTTCTTCTATATACAGGAAGCCAACATACTGTAACTCGTTCCTTCACTTCTCTAGCTTTCACCCATATAAACAGAAGCGATCCATTGTAAAAGGTCAACTCATAAGGGCAGCTAGGATGTGTAGTACAGACTTGCACTTTGAGCAAGAGTGTCACCTTTTGAGTGACATGTTTACTAACCGTGACTACCCACTGCCCTTAATAGAAGAATTGTTGCAAGAGGTTCAATCAAAAAGGCTTGCGGGGTTTTACAAGCCTTTACTTTACAAAGTCTTGAAGCCTATTACTGTTAACAGCCTTTGCCTCCTTCAAGTCAATACTACTTCCGTTCCAGGGACCCCTTCTGACCCACCAACTGTTGTACAACCTTATAGTTCTTGTACCAGCTTTATTACCACGTTCAGCACTAGTTCATACCAGATATGGTCTGTCATATGTAAGAACTGGTACTTTATTAGAAGTAACGCTGAACTACTTGAGAAATTAGGTAACAACCCTTTGGTGGTTTACAGGAGGGGTAATAACCTTAAGGGACTCCTTGAGAGGTATATGGATAATGAACCTTTCTTAAGGCAGAAAGGTTCATTTATGTGTGGCTTTTGCAATTGGTGTAATTACCTGAGAACAGGTAACACTTTTACTATCAGAGATAAAAAATACTACATAAACTATAGAATAAATTGTGAAACCAAGTCTATTATTTACTTAGCAATTTGCGACTGTTGCCCGGCCTATTACGTGGGCAAAACAGACCGCAAATTTAAGGAAAGAATTTATCAACATGTGTATGCCATCAGGAAGAACAAGACTGAAAATGCCTTAGCAAAGCATATCAGTAACAACCCAGGACACAGTTTTCATTTCATGGCAATTGACCATGTTCCGCATACTAATAGGGGTGGTCCAGTTTCCTTAGTTCTAGAAACACGAGAATTAGAATGGCAAATAAAATTGGACGCATTTAGCGTTCCTGGTCTAAATGAAAACTGCAATATTTCTTGTGTTTTGAAACTTAAAAGTTTCTTGAGGTAACTTTTTTTGATTGTAGTTTAATAATAAGTACCTCTATATTTAAATATAAGAGGGTTTACATCAGAACTCTATTATTGGTTTCTATTATTTACTTACAGGGTCTGTATTTGATTTAATTCAAAGTTTGACCTTTTTTCCCCTTTTTTTGCTAACTTTTGTACACCTGTTGGTAAAGACTATCCCTGGTAAGCTTCAATGTTAACCTTTACAGAGGGTTGAATCTAGTTAGGATTTTTATAAGATACCTATTTTAGTGTAATTTTTCGCAGCTAAATCACATAGGTTGCTGTGTTGCTTAGCTTTTTGTATTAGTTTACACAATATATACAATGTCGTTGCACTTTATGATGTTACCTTTTTAGAGTCAGTGGACTTGTAACTGTGTTTGCATGAACAATCTGTCAGTATTTTCAAGGTCCTTTTAAACGGTTTCTAAATGTTTATTTTAAAACGTTTAAATGTTTTAACTGCAGTGCGATAACTTTTTGACTAACCCATAGACGAGTTTAAAACTCTTGGTATTTCTGGCTAAGTAAGCACTTAACCATGTATTTGTTGTTTTGCTTACATGTTATTTTTTAAAAAAATTCGGAAGTGACGTCTTTGTACGACATCACTTTTCTTTTAAAACCAGTTTGAACTTTGGCGCTCACTTGTATAACTCTGAAGAAGCTACTGTTTTACAGTAGCAAAAACGCTTGCTGTTTTAAATAAACTTGCGTTAAGTAAACTTTCTCTATTCTTGGACTCCAGCCTGCTTGGATCACTTGTTGGCTTTCACTACGTTTTTTTGGGTCTGCTTCTTTCCTGTTTTACCAGTTTATTTGTAGACGTAAATCATGAGCCACAGAAACTTTATTACTATTCCACATAATGTAACCTCCATTCTTTTTAACAGCCATTATTATTTTATTAACATCTTGGTAATTGAGAATTTAACATAGACTGGTCTTGATATATTTGATGCCTGCATTTCTCTCAAAGTTCTATGAGCTCTCTCTATTGTTATTTGTTTAGCTGTGTCAGAGTCATTAAACAATATTGTAAAGATTTGTGTAATGGCAGGAATTAAATCATTGTATTGAATATTTTCAGGTATCCCTCTGATAATTATATTATTTCTCCTGGATCTCGCCTTGAGATCCTGGATTTTTGCTTGCATAGATTGTACGTCCAGGTCATGAGTATCAGATTTCTTAGTCAGCAGTATTATTTTATCCTCATTTTCAGATATTCTAGCTTCAGTTTTGTCCATTCTTTCTAGAATTTGACTACATGAAATGAAAGAAGACTGTACCTGCTTAGATAATTCTTCCAAAGCTTCCTGAATGGGTAACAAAGCAGATTTAATATCCTCCATGTCTGCTAGCTGGTCTGGTTTATTTTTATTCCCTGCTTTGGGAAGTTCCTGTTGTTTAATGATTCTCTGCCTTTTTGAAATTAAGTCCTTTTCTGGTGATTGCAATTCAGAAAGTTTAGTTTTTGTTGTTGTTGTCTCCATACTTTTGTCTTGTTTTGACATTATAAATCAGTATTGTCCTTTACTGTAGCTTGATAGTAAATAGGCCAAGTATGTTATTCAGACAGATCATTTGTTTAACACTCTCTTCAGAGTCAGTCAATCAGGTCTAATCCTGTTGAATTCTTTGATTTTCCTAGATCCAATCACCTCTCCTCAGATATTTGAATGGAGTAGATTTACCTTTTCAAAAGATTGCTGTTAAATAACTCATAGTATAGCTTCAGGGTTAAATTTTCCTCAGGATATATGCAGAGCTGTAGATATGCAGTGTTCACAGAATGGCAGCCATCTTTGAATCCCGGGTCCCTTGAAATAATTTTTAAAATACCATATAGAAACCTTGTATAATTATTCAACATTAAGGTGTGTTTAAAAATAGCATTATTCATATTTTCCTTTAATATATCATAATAGTGCTCATAGATATGTTTCCTCAAGGGCCTTCCAGTTTTCCCAATATAAAAGGCTGGGCCAGAACAACATTTAGCTATATGCACCAAACAAATGTGTTACAATTACCATTTTGCAGAGCCACCTGCTTATTTTGTCCATTTTTCTGATATAATGTTAGCCCCTTCCAATATAAAATGACATGATTCTGAAGAAGTCTTTAGTTACAATTAGACAAAATCTTTGTGGAATAATAAAACTGTTTTTATCATTTGGAATTTGTGGTTTCATTCAGAGCTTTGGACTGGAGCAGTTGTATACATTTGCTTTGCTGGTTCTTAGTTTATGGCATAAAATTACATTGACTGCACCATCCACATTTGTGGGTATTTTTTTTATCCCAGAATTATATACTATTGTATGCTTGATTTTTATAGGTTCATAGATGTATACTATACTAACACCACTAGGGCTCTTATAAGCACAGCTGTTCAACCCAAATGTGACTCACAGATTTGATTTATATAGGTGGTGATTTACTGGCTGCCTCTGTCCATCAGAGACATAGGATACACACCAGGGGTGAATTTCCAATTACCCATCCATTGGTCCAAGTTACGCTTAATAGGGATTGGGAGAAACCTTGCTTCACAAGAATGGGGAGCCTGTTCCAGAGAATGGGAATTCTCTGAGAAACATATTTGTTTATCCAACATGTTATATTTATGTCACAAGCAAAAATTAGGTCTTTTACTCTAGTAGTTCTGATTCTTGTTTGTTTTGCAGATATACAAAATATTCATCAAAACAGGGTCTAGGGATGCCTTGCATACCAAGCAAAGATAATTTCTCAGAAGTCTGTATGATACTTAGCAAAGAGAAAGGGCTTTGAGGTGATCAGCACAGGGCATTTTATTTACTTCCTGTATTCTCTCTGTAAGAAACCTTTGTGGACAGTCCAGTTGCAGCATGTGTCTGGCCAGGTACATACCAAAGGGGGGTATTATACTCTACAATGGGTCAGATGTGAGGCAAGTACAGTGATATAGGTTCATAGATTAATACGAGACTAAATGTCCTTCTAGGACATTTTAAGCCTAGCCAATTACCTCCTTTGAGAATCGAACCCTGTACCTTGTGTTTGTAATGTAAACACCTTAACCATTATGCCAACTTCCCAGGACCTAGATGCCATGCTCTTGCATATACGTTAAGCAACAAAGAAGGATTTTCTTACTACCTTGGACACATGTTGTTCAAAGGCTAGGTTGCTATCTACATGAGTTCCCAGATCCCTAACTAGTAAATCAACGTCTATGGGTGTTTAATTAATGATGTAGTTACCCAGGGTGACAGACTTCCCAAAAGGTACTATAATGCATTTTTTGGTATTGAGTTTTAAGCCATGGCTTTGACACCAAGTGTTTATCTGTATTAGACCTTCCAGAAGGGTGTTCTCATCTTGGGAGGATTCAATGACAGCTCCCACTTGGCAAACCATCTGTGAACTTGGTTAGCTAGAGGCCTTTGACATTGGCTTTGACATCCAAAAAGTAAATGCCAAAGAGAAGTAGGCCTAGCACAGATCCCTGAGGACTCCACTTCTGACCAGCCTCTTTGTGGAGGTGGCATCACCAATTCTAACCTCCTGCATCCTATTAGTGAGCCAGCTAGCTATATAATTTGTTGTAAAGGGTTTTATACCTAGTTCTGTAAGCTTTTTGACAATGACCGAGTGGGGTATTGGATCAAATGCTTTAGCCAGATCTAGGTAGGCAGCATGCACTATTTACCCCTCATCCATTGCCTTAGTGACTTTTTTAAAGAAGCCCACCACATTCATTAAGCATGACCTTCCTTTGATAAAGCCAAACTGAGATGAATCCAGAGTCTAGAGTCTCATAGGTTCATAGGTGTTTACTAAACTAATGACCACGAGTGCCTTTTTAAGCCTAGCCATGCATGCCAAATCTCTGGCAAGTCCTGATACCCTTGTTGATAATTTCGCATGAGAATTCTTTCTATGGCTTTGCAAATAAGACTAGTCTGTAGTTTCCTAGATCCATTGAAGATCCTCTCTTATGAAAAGGGATGAACATTGAAGTTTGCAATTCATGTGGTGCAAAGCCTGTTTTAAGACTATAGTTAAATAATGACTCCAGGGGTCCTGATAAGTCTCATTTTAAACTATTCACAAGTCATCCTGGAATGTTATTGGGACCTACTGAGGCCATGTTCGTGGCTTTAGTGAGTGTAGCCAGTATATGCTTCCTAGTTGTACTTGGAGGAGTTATGTTTCAGAATATTTTGGGAGGATGGTTGGGGGTGGGAGGAGGGTAAACTTGGAACCAAATTTGTCTGCTAATAGATTTGTTATATTGACAGACTCAGTGAATATGGCATCATTAACCACCAGCTCAGCACACTGTTATGTCCTGCCACTGAGGTTTCTGACATAGCTGTAGAAGGCCTTGTGGTTATCTTTCACCTGAAGGGCTATCTTAACCCCAAAGTTGGCTTTGCTTAACCTAATTAGCCCTCTTAGTTGCTTATTTACTTTTATGAGAGTTTTTGCATTCATGGGAATTACCTTTCCTGATTTTTGCCATTTTTATCCTTTTGTTGTATATCCTGCTTAATTTGGGATGCCGCCAGTGTGATTTGTTTGTAGGGTTAGTCCCAGGCTTATGTCTGGTAGGTACAGCAGCTTCTGTGCAGCTATTGACATGTCAGTAAATATGAGACCATTTCTACATTGTCTCAAGATAACCATATCCACCAAGCTGGCTACAGAAAAGTTAGGAAATTGTATATCTGTACTGTCCAGTCCTTTGATTTGTGAGCTATGAGGGGGTGGTGTATTGGGATTAGAAGGCTATTACAGGTGCTTTGTTGGAGCAGATTGGGGCAGATTAAACAACACTAAATTCTATTAACTTTAATGTTTATACAGTACTGAATTCTGCTAAATCTGTTGGCATTGCCACTTGATACACAACTAGCTAGCTGCTCTAACAATGTATTTGCACTTATATTGCTGCTTTACAGGGTATAGTTTTATGGACTGTTTTACAGGGAAAATTTGATTTCTAGGTGTTGCTACAGTACAGATCACTGCTAACCCATGCAAGTGTGCAAAATTTGTAGCAGCATGTAAAAAAAACTGAAATTTCCTAATGAACCCCTGGCCAATAAAATTACTGACTCTGAGTCCTTTTGTGTATTTCCCAACTAACACAGACCACGCAAACACCTCCTGCCTCAGGATTAATAAACTCAATCCTCCTAATGTAAAAACACATTTGGAGAGACCCTTAAGTGCAATGCTGCCACAAACCACTTAAACAACCAGCTGGAAAACCCTTGCTGAAGGCTTTTCAGGGCAGTCTTATGGTGATAACAGTGAGAGGAAGAGCAAATTTTTACAAAAAAATCAGTAAATGCTCACATAAAAGCAGGAAAGAGTAGCGATCACTCAAAATAACAAGTACAATTTAGCAATCAAAGGTACTTAACTTTGCCTTACGTGGCACTGGATACAAATAAAACACTTCCGGAATCTAGGCTAGGACTCCAAGCTTTGCTGAGATCCAAGAAAATGAGCAGAATACAATATATGCTAAAGGAGGTTTACTCAACAACAATACTGGTTTGGTGGGTGACGGTATCATGGATCTATGGAAAACAATGGGTGGGAAGAGTACATAAATAGCTTATACAACAGTCAATAGCAATAAAAGAGGGGAGGGAGGGGGTTAGGAAATCAGATTATCATAAGGGGTGGAGGCCACAGACACAGCCTTATAAAACAACATGAAAAGGTTGTGAGGGTTAGAAAAAAAACATTTCAAGGAGCAAGCAGGCTAACTAGAGAGGTATCAAATTGAATAAGGGCAATACTGGAGCTCTTTTAGAAACCTTATCTTACTGTGTTAGTGAGGGATGGGGTAGACACAGAACGCAACTTTAAGCAGATAAATGATAAGCAGAATATAAAAGTACTGAAGCACAAACTGAAGCAGACACTATTCTCTCACTGTTGAACATCTACTACAGTTTAAGGCACCAGACTGTGGAGAAATTTACCAGTAATACTGTTTATGGAAAAAATGCAGTAATAAATGACTAAGGCACAAATTTGGTAGTGGCAGTACACAGTTCTGCCACAACTTAATATTTTTTGATGTCTTGTAGACAAAGTGTGATTCATATCCCGCAATTCTGAAGACATCTTAATTAGCTCTAAAAGTTGTTCATTTCTTTTTTACAATATTCTTTATTTAATTAGAACCCCTACTGTAGGTTGCCACAAGTATTCTCCCAAAGTTTGAATTATCGCCATTAATACCATCTACCACTTGTATGATCAGTGGTTTCTTTGCCTCGTGGGTTTTGGGAAGCAATCGTCTTTTGTGTCTACTTATAATCTATACTTAGCTAATAAACTTTGTGGATGGCAGTAGTTGTTCATGGGGTCACTATAGTAGCTGGATGCAACTCAGTAACATCAGATCGATGGATTCATGGACTTGTCCATGTAAGAGAATTACTGCAATGTAACTCTGTGCATAAGAGGAGGTGCTTGGATTTACTCTCTGTGTGAGTTACTCTGGAATAATACTGCATTAAAAATTAGCATCACTCCAGAGTAATTCATTTGTACCAAGTCTTGACTAATCTTGACCACATATGTTCATTATAAACTTATTGACTAGATTTCTCAATGAAAATTATGTTAATCATCACAGCTTTCATGTAATCCTATCCATTTTGTAGTGCTATATAGTATTTAATGCTTATATCCTATTCCCAAGACAAGCGTTTTGGAGTGTTTCTCTCAAGGCCTCCACTGAAAATAGGCTCTGTCCTAGTCAGACTTTCCCAGTCAACAAATGTTAAATAAATAAATAATTAAATAAATAAGATAAAATAAATTAAGATCAGGTAACTAGGCAGGATTTTTTTCATATCAAATATGTCACTACATCTGCTTTGTTCAGTCAACCTAGAACCAGCTGTATGAAGATGCATCATTTAAGAATGGAACTAACATATGTACATCCACCTATATATCCATTTTCTAAACCACTTATGCTGGTGAAGGGTACAGCTGCAGCAATCTGCCTACAGTAGACTGGACTTCTCGGTCCCCAATAGCAGTCTCCAGCACATACTAAGTGATCCCCACACATTCTTAGGCAAGCTGAGAGATATAATCCCACCAACATGTCCTGACTGTGCCATGGGGCTATCTCTCCAGTAGCCATGCCTGGTAAACCTCCAAAGGGAGGTTCTTAGGTAGCATCCTCACAAGGTACCCAAATTACTTCAACCAACTTCTGTCAACCCAGAGGAGCAGTGGCTGTACGCCATGACCTCCCAGATTGTAGAGCTCCTCAGTCTGTTATGGTGAGTGAGACCAGCTACCATTAGAGAGAATATCACTTCAGCCATTTAGAACCACAATTTCAGCTTGTCACTGCCCAAAGTTTGTCATTATAGGAGAGGCTGTGGGCATACATTGATGGGTAAGCTAATAGTTTCAGTCCTTGATTCAGTTCTCACTGCATCCCTACAGTTCAGTATAATGCCTGCAGTCCTGCTAAAATTGCACCCCCTCATTTCAGTACAATGTCTGAAGTTCTGCAGCCACTCCAACCCCAGAGTTCAATATGTCTGAAGTGCTGCTGTTGTCACTGAATCCCCTCAGTTCAGTACAATGCCTGCAGTTCTGAAGTAACTGCACCACCACAGTTCAGTACAATACTTAACGTTTTTCAGCCACTACACCCCACAGATCAGTGCAATGCCTAAAGTGCTGTGTCACTACAACTCTCCCAGTTCAGCACAATGCCTGAGGTCCTGCTACCACTGCACCGCCCACAGTTCCATACAATGCCTGACTTTCTGATGCCCCTGCACCCATATACTGCTCAGCCTCATCTTGCTACCTTCAGGTGTGAACAAGACCCTTATGTACTTAAACTCCTGGAGTAGCTATCCCCCATGCAAAAAGTAATCCCCTCATTTCTAGGAGAAAAACATGATCTCTGATTTGGAGATAATGACTTTCAGCCCAGCTGCTTCAAACTTGGTGCTGAACTCCTCCATTGCATTTTAGAGAACACAGTTACATGAGACTTACAGGACAACAGCATGTACAAATAACAAAGGTGTGACCCCTCACATTCCTGTAATGGATATTCGCCAGCTCTTGGCTGTGTCTTGTTATTCTGTCTACGAAAACCACAAATAGGAAGGGAGACAAGACATGCCCTTTTCATAGGCCTGCATCCACTTTAAACATATTCAGCTTTTATACAATATAGGAACAGCATTTTGCCATGTACAAAGTATGTTCAACATATACTCACTGTTTTAGCATCCAGGAATCTCCTAATTTAATCAGACATTAGTCCCAGTAAGCCTTCCATTGTCTCAGGGAAGATTAACAACAGACACTGCATTGATTTTGCAGATGACAAGGGTCAAACATCTAAGACAGAAATAGTAGCTATATCATTTGCTTTCTAAACATTTTATATAGAGTGGGTTTAAGATCTGTAGTATACTTCTTAAAATAAAATGTCTCATTCTAGGAGACTAAAACAGTCATGTAGTATCTTTAGGTTTCAGCGCTGGATGTACAGGCTCGTGTAAAAGATGTTTGGAATATAAATTATTGTGTTTGTTGTGGAGTACACAACAGTGGTGTTTAATGTTTAAACAGTGATGTGAGCACATGGTGACCTTGAGAAAGAAATCCAAGAGGTCCTCAGTGTTTGCATCACTGATAGGACACCGAATGTACATCTATTATGCACCTGTTCAGTAGTCAAAATATTTTACAGTATATGATTGAAAAGAGGCATCAAACACTGAAAAAGAAGCTGCTTACATGCAGGCAGTTAGTAGGCATGTGTCCCAAGGCACCACTGAGGAGCCTAGTCCAATTACCCCCAGCACAATGTCTGATTAAGTGATTTGTCCCACAGTAGGGAAACGGAGACTGTGGGAATCAAACCCTGAACAACAGAAAGCAGCTCATAGCCTTAATTGTGCACACTAGCTGCCAGAAACAAACTAAATCACTGCTGCAGTTCCAAGGTTGTCACCTTATCTCCATCATAGTGACGTTGCTTATATTGTGCATACATTCTATGTGAACACATGCTATGCAAAATGCAAGCAACACCACTTTTTACTCTGACAAGGGTGTTGCTGAAAACTATTCCATATGTAATAACACTACACAGTAAATATTCTCTGCAAAATGTAGGCGTGTTCTGTTTCTCAGTGTTACTAGTTTCATGATAACGCATTTATTTATAAACCATTAAAAAGCAACTGACTTCAATTAAAATGCTACCCAGTGATTAGTCTGTTCTTGACTGGCACTTGCCATATTTCAGAAACATGGGTCAAGAATTCCTACAATGTACTCTAGATGAGAGAAATATAAATGTAATAAATTGAGAGGCACTGTTATCTCACTGATGAAGCAGTTGTTCTGTGTACAGCAGTCATTAGCAGGTTCTGTGACTATAATCTTGTCTTTGTATGGTTGGCTAGGAGGAAAACAAAGGGCTGGTACTTAGAAACATTCATCCTACTGCAGGATAGATGAGGGCAGTGTCTGGTAAGTCATGAGTTTTCTCAAGAAATGTGGAAGATGGACAATAATTATCTGCCGCTACCAACACCAGAAATGCACATTTCAGGATGAATATACTCCTTAAGAGATGTTTACAGGGGCGAGCTGTTCTTTGCAAGGCTTTTTCATTCATTCTTAAAATTCCATGAACTAGATGTGTATCCTAAGTCCTGTAGAATGCCCAGTGGAGCCCTCCTTGTAACAGGAAGGCATGGGGTAAAAGGAACCTGACCAAGCAGATTGTGGAGTGAGATAGCAGCCTGAGCAAAGAAAACTTATAAAAATACCAGCTGCCATAATTTGTGCTTCTAATTATTTACACACAACCCCTGTTTTGCATTTACCTGTATTATATTATACATTCTGACACCATTAAACATTTTAATTCACAGAATCTCTGAACATAAATATTTGCACTAGAAGCTATTTTTCATAGAAACAGTTAAGTAAACAATACACTTTGAAAAGTTACACTTTAGTCTTGATTTATAGGGCTACAGATGCCTTCCTAGCCTCTCGGTGTAAATTAATTATGCTTCACTCCTGTGATCACCATTAGTAGAGCAGAGAAGAAATTCTCGGAAAGTAAAAGGAAGTGACAAGAGAACTGAATATTTAAAAGACTGCATTTCAGTTCTTGAACAAGAATTTGGGTTAATTACCTATAGAACAATAATGCAAACACATTAGTTTTCATATTAATTATAAATGTACTGTCAGAAGATAACTAAGACATTGTCTTCCACACGTCCAATATCCTCTGGGTCTGCAAATCCACTTAAAAGTGTAGAGTTCAGACAGGTAACTGCAGCAGGTGTCATGAAAGGACAAAATTAACACAGTTTTGGTTACATGCAAGTATCACAACCAAGAGTTTCAATTTTTTTCATTGCTGACGTTAACTGAAGGTACTTCATGATAAAACTGCCGTGAAATGAATATTTAAACGACTACCATTTGGGATGCATGGTAAAAAAGACTACATATAATTCAGGGATGGCTGCTTTAAGATTGCATTAGTGTTTGATATTTAAATAAACATCACAATATTACCTTTCCTTATTCTTTTTCTCGGGCTTGGCTTATTCTTGTTCTCGGGCTTGGCTTATTCTTTTTCTCGGGCTTGACCTTTTAAGCATTGAAGGAAGCATAGAGATGTTCATCACGGGGATCACTAAACAGTTATTCATGGAACTCAGCCACAGGACTGAGATCTGACTTCCAATAAGATTTTCAAACCTGAGCACACCTTTCCCCCTTATATGGGCTACTGTCACCATATCTCATATGTCTTCATGGCACTTGGTATAAAGGTGACATCCACCTCCACCAGCTAATTTCTTAGATATCTTGAACACTCTCCAGACTGATACACCATTGTCTGTCACTTGAGCAATTATTTACCTTCTTGCCTGTTCCACTGGTGTAGTAGAATAAAGCCGTGACTACAATCCAGGTCACCTAGCTTGATTGGTGTCTTGGGTACCTCCTGGAGCTGGTGTGGGGATGAGAGGAATGAAAAGATGAATTGTACTCAACTTTTCTCATGGAGATTTGAGGGTATATGTCCAGGTACATGCTCTGTGCTAGAATTTCCAGTAAAGACTGGGTTCATGCAAGGTTTTGGGTATGTCATACATGGATGCATGGAAAATACATTGTGAGTCCATTGTTTAGCATCCCATAGACAGCACGAGTTTGTAGTGAAAAGGTAGGACAGATACAAAAAACTAAATGTGATTCCACACAAAGGAAAGCTCCTCTCAATTCAACTGTCTCTCAACAAAAGGAGTGAGTGGACCATAGGTCTCTCATACCAGGGAACAAATGGACACATAAGGTGCCCAGGTAGGATAAGCCTGAAGGTCAGCAGAGGATTCAGGGCAAAAAATCATTTACCCATCTAACCAAGTATCTTAATATCCCTGGATACCTATTCTTGGCCGGTTTATCAACAATTCCTGATTCCCTGTGTTAAATGTACTGTTAAAGTCTTTATATTTTGTGTCAACATGTAAATTGTTTTCAGCTACACTTTTGTAAAAACTTTGTTTATATGTTACGTTATGATCTTCCCCTCTTTTATGCATGCTGGTTTATATTTCTCCACTAACTCTTAGCTAATTCTTCCAGTATAGCATCCAGTATAAAATAAAGTTTTCCATCATTTTCCCTGCAAAAGATGCTAAACCAGTGGGTCTTTAGTTTAATTATTTTTGCCTCCCTTAGTCTTATATTGTATGGGGTTATTATTGACTTTTTTCAATCTTTTGGCACTATTCCCTTCTTAAAACTTTTGTTGAAAATAAACACTAGTGGTTTCCCATGTAAATGTTTAAATCACCTTAGGTTCTTGTTTGCTTTATTAATCAGGATCAGAAGTTATTTTTTTCAGGGACTTGATAGTTTCCCAAGCCCTACAATCCTTTTTCATTACTAATCTTGTGGTTCCGTGGTTTTGATGTTGCATCTTGTTTCTGTCTCAGATACCTTGATCCTGTTGTTATTACCAAAACCTTTATTTCTGAATTTGATTTCTTAATATACCTGTAAAAAGCTATTTTCCTTAGTACTGTAACATCTTTTATTACCCATCTATTTCCTGTTGTTTTCTTAATCCGCCTTTAAACATCTTGTCTATTTTATTGATTTCTTTTCCAGTTTCTGATTTTTTTTTTCTATCTGGTTTTGAAATTCTTTATTTCTTTGAATTATTAACTTCTAGTTCTATTCATATTCTTATTTTCTTCCATAAATTCCTTTTTTATGTGACTTGTTTTCTAACTTACTTTAAAAAATATGTTTATAAGTTTGCCCTACATTCCTTAACACCTTTACGTTTAAATGTCGAACATATTTTTCAGTAATTTAATCTCTGCCTCTTCATTATTCATCATCGGTAACTGTTCATACATCTTTATCTAGCATCGTGGGTATTTACTCAGATTTGTTACCAAGTGCACTCTCTGTTCTCCCTGTGCAAGGCAATGTCTTCGTATGTCATGGACATAATTCTGTTTAGCCATATTCTGGCCCCCTGTGACTCCTGATCTCCAAAGAGAACAGCTTTAGCTCCCCTAATCTCTAGTCATATCTATTTTCCCTGCATCCTCTGCATTTTTCTGGCTATTTCTTCTATACTCAACAGCCTGATGCCCCTCCCCTCCTGGTTTCCCCCATGACTACACACTGGTACAGCAGCATCACGTCTCTACATTGGGTGTCTATCCCCCAAGAGTGCACCCCAGCATTGTATTTTTTGCTGTCACTGCCATCTTATTATGCTCCGTTTAACCCAATTCCAGTGTGAGCATTCTTTTACCCGATCTTCTACTAGTAGCATTAAAATAAGCAAAATTAAAAGTACACTAACAAATACCAAAGAAACAGTGTGTGTACCATAAAAGACACAGTGCAAACTGGGATTCATTACAGTGCCATTGCAAGCTTCTAACATAAATATTGCAGTTATGTTCACATCAGGGTGCCAGTATTGGGGTAATGGGAACAGTGTGTGTGTGTGTGTGTGTGTGTGTGTGTGTGTGTGTGTGTGTGTGTGTGTGTGTGTGTGTGTGTGTGTTTGTGAGAAATGCTCAGACTTAGTAACATTATTCTGTCAATTCACCAGGTTCAAACTTTGTTTATTCCAGTCACTTATTTGCCTTCCTCATTCTCCCATGACAGTTGCAACAATTTTCTCATTCTTTGGAATTAGAACTGTAATTGCTTCCAAAAAATAAAATTAAAAAAAAAAAATCATAGTTAACCCTCCTGACCACAGAAATGCTTAAAAACTAAAAAAGAGAGATGGAAAAGAAAGAAGGAGGTGGGGGTACTTGTAACATTTTTAACCAGTCTGACAGTTATATCATCAAACATCAGAATGACAATAAGCATCTGAAGTACAAGCCCAAACTGTCATAAATGGCAGAGAAACAAAGAGAACCACATAAGTGCAAAGAAAATACAGAATGCTAGAAAGAACTGTTGTGTTTGGTCACAGTGTCTATAGCACTGAAACAACTGCAAGCAACAAAGAAAAAACTGTTCGGCAAAATGTCAAGAAGTCATAGACTCGTAAACATCTTATTAAAATGAGCAGTGAATTCTTGTATCAACCTGCAAAGTAGGTAAAACTGAAACAGAACTACAACAAGCTGGAGCCAAAGTGCCCACACCAAAATCAGAAAAAAGGAGCTGTAGTTCTAATATTTGCTGTACTGAAGAAACAGCCAGAAAGATGCAGAAGAACTCTTCATCTCTACTTCCTTTTCTGTCAACACAACCATCTCTGTCTCCACCTCTACCTTCACCTTCAGCTCTACCTCCATCTCTACCTGCAGTTCTATCCCTCCCTCTTTCTCCATCTCCATCCTTCCAACTCCTCCGTAACTAGTACTCTACAACATGCTACATTATCCTTGCTACAGCTTCACTGGTACCATGTATACCATCTATTTCTTGCTTATTCCCTCTCTGCCGTACCCATATCAGAAAGCATGCTTATATGTAAGTGTAGTGATATGCGAGTAGGCTTGACCTGGAAACCCATTTCACACACCCAGGTTTACCTTTGTCTGCTACGTACCAGTGCTCCCAATTAAACCTACACTTAGATGAGAGTGAAGGGAGAAGTTATAGCTTCATAGGAGGTTACTAAACTAATGGCCCTAGGTCCCTTTCAAGTCTAGCCAAGTTCAACCCTTACTCCCTTAAGGGTCTATAGATATAGTCTATATTATAAGCACATCTAAATCAGCACTGATTGCCCCTATCCAAGAGGGATACAGGTGTAACTCCTGGGGTGAATTTGAGGTTTCCCATACAATCATCCAAGTTACACTTAAAAAGGGTTAACAAGGGGCTCTGTTTAACCTGTATTGAAAGTTTATTCCAGACCAACCTCTGGGAGACACATCTGTCTCTCCAGCAAGTCCTGTTGATGTCACATACTAGGTTAAGGTCTCTAGAGTGAGTGAATCATGTACTATTTGACTTACGAATGTGCAGCATTTCTATTAAGACAGGATCAGAGGTTGCTCTGTATGCAAGGCACAGGTTGCCTCTGAGTGGTCAATACAATACAGAGTATAATGACAGTGATTTCAGTCTGTTCACATAAGACATGCCAAAAAAAACACAAAAACTAGTAATACAAGTACTAGGAAGAACCGGAAGGGTAAATCAAGAATCAGACACTAAATTTTAAATGTTGTGAGCACTTTTGTCTGTATTTAGTAAAACGGGCTTCTTCAGACAACAAGAGCAAAGCTAAGAACACAGTTTTAATAACCCTCCATTAAATCATGTGACCCAAAAGGAAATTACATCACTGAAACTAATCTTTAGACACACCACCATCTTGTCATTCAAAGACTGAACTACAACTAAATAAACAGTCAATTCATTCATAAAAGTACCTGGCTACCATATAGTATGATAGAACAGAACTCCGTGAACTTAAGTGGCAAGTTTGATTAAATGCATATAGCTTTCCTGGGTTGAATGATACATTCTCAGTACAGTGCTTATTAAAAGTGAAGGCGCTAGCTAGGTAATATTTTTGGTAATATTTCTGGTTTTAAGTGTTTATATATGATGGTTTTTATGGCTGTGTTCCATTGCAATGTGTTTTCTGTTCTGTTGTCTGAAGAAGTTCGTTTTAATAAATACGGAAGAAAGCACTTGCAAAATTTAAAATTTAGTGTTTGATTCTTGATTTACCCTTCTGCTTCTTCCTAGTACTTGTATCACATAGGACATGTGCTAAAGACCCTGAATTTTCTTTGTGAGGAACCTTTGAGGTCTCTCCAGTTGCTACAGGTGCTTGTTTAGGTACATACCAAAGGGAACATTGTACTCTCTTATTGGCCTGATGAGGGAAGAGTACAGGGTGTCTATAACCTCTTTTGATTTGGAAGTTATACCCTTGCTTATGAGGTGAGCAATGTAGAAGGCCTTCCTTACCACCATGGAGACATAGTGATAAAAAGTAAGGTTGCTGTCAGCCTGTGTGCCCACATCTCTCACCACTGATTTAGAGCTTAGGGTGTTGTTATTAATATGGTAATCTGCAAGGACATCACCTTTGCCAAAGGGGATGATAATACATTTTTTGCACCGAGTTTAAGGCCATAACTTTAATACAAATCATTGGCTTGTGTAAGTCCTTCTTGTAGAATGCCAACATCATTTAGGGACTCTATGTCTGTTCCCAGTTTGCAGTCATCAGCAAACTTTATCAGTCAGAGACCTTTTGTTTTTGCCTATAATTATGAGAAGCTGATTCCAAACAATAGGGGCCCCAGCACTGACCCCTGTGGAACACCATTGGTAATGGGTCTGGTGGTGGAGGTGGATTCCTCTATTTTGACTGTATGTGTTCTGTTGGTGAGCCAGTTTTCAACCGACCTGACAGTATATGGGTTGACTCCCAACTGGGTATGTTTTTCAATGATGCCTGAGTGGGGAATTGTGTCAAAGGCCTTAGCCAAGTCTAGGCAGGCTGTATAAACAAATTTGTCTTGGTCCAGGTCTTTAGTGACAGTCTTGAAGAAGTCCACCAGCTTCAACAGGCAGACCTGTTGAAACCAAACCAGAAACCAAAACCAGACTGGGTTGGATAAAGTGTTTGAAGGTCTCCTATATCCTTGTAGATAAGGTCAGTGATGATTCTATCCATGGCCATGCATATAAGGCTGGTTAGGCTAATGGGGCTATAGTTCCCAGGGTGGGTGGATGCACCCTCCTTGTGCAAGGTGATGATGGTAGATGATTTCCATTCAGCAGGGGCAAAACCAGTGCTTAGGCTGTGGCTGAAAAGAGTACCCAATGGTGTTGCTAACACCTGTTTTAAACCATTGAGAATGCAGCTTGTGATGTTATCAGATCCCACATAGGCTGTGTTGTTGCCCTTGGAGAGAATGGTTAAGACCTGCTCTAGAGAGATACTAGGCGGAGAATAGGTGGTGGGAATGTTTTGGGTATATGTGGCTGGGACAGGGGGAGAAGTTTTCACTGAACGTGTCTTAGCAGGTTGGCTATTTCCACTGGTTCAGTATATGTGGTACCATTCACTGCCAGTTCAGTGAAATCTGAGCTTTTCCTTTAAGGTTTTGGATGTAACTAAAGAATGCCTTATGGTTATCCTTAGCTAGGGATGCTAATCTAGATTTGTAATTAGCTTTAGAGGACTTTACAAGATGTCTTATTTGCTTGCTCAAGATGAGAAGGGTGTGCTTCCAATTCTGAGATCATTCTTTCTTGCTCTTAGACAGCAATTTCTTCCTCATATTATATAACCTGTTTATTGTGGATACCCACTAGACAGGTTTGTTTTTTTCTTGAGGGTCTTGCCTTGGCCCTATCAAGAATGGCTGAGCCAATACAATTGTATAGATATTTATACAATGCATTGGTGTATAACCCAGTATAGGTGTCCTTGCCATCAGAGGGGAAAGAAGCTTGGAAACTATTAATACCTTCTTGTAAGAGGCTGTAGTTGGCTTTGGAGAAGTTTGTTAGCATAATTTCTGCTGGGGGTGGGGGTCTGATGCTATCGTTACTTTGAAAGAGATTGATTTATGATTAGACTTCACCAGGGAGGGCTGTACACTTGTGGTGGTGCACCGTTCTACCATGTTGGTGAGTACCAAGTCTAGAATGTCTGGGCCTCTTGTGGAGGTGCCGACTTTCTCCTCCAAAGCATTTGAGTTAATGAAGTGCAAGAAAGTTTGGGCGAGTGTGTTTTCACACGTATAATATACCCAATCTGTGGACGGGTAGTTAAAGTCACCCATAACCAGGGTGTTTGGTTGTATTTTGAGCGGCTCAAGTAGATCTAAGTAGATAGTGTGGACATCATGGTTCATGGAGGGGGATCAATAGCTGACGATAACTTGGAGAAGGGTCTTTCCTATAATTATTTGCACATGGAGTAACTCTAGGGAATCACTCTGTTTAACCAACCTGGAGGTGTATTTATCTTTGATGAGTATTGATACTCCTCCTTTAGTTTTCATGCATTCATTTTGTGGTCTGAATGTGTGGAAGGCATTATATTCCAGTATGGCCAGAGTGGTCTCCGTGGCCTTGAACCAAGTGTTTGTGACTGCACAGATGTCTGCTTCTTCCAAGGTGAAGAGTGCTTCCAGTGAGTGCAGTTTCAGATTTATAGGTTCATAGGTTTGTAGGAGGTTACTAGGCTATTGGCCATTATAACCTAGCCATGTTATACCCTTGCTCCCTTATTGACCAAGTTGCATAGTCAATATTTGCAGCATGAGTTTATGATCAGCACTGACTACCCTTATCCAAGAGGGACACGGTGACACCCCTGGGGTAAATTTACAGTCTCCTATCCAGTTGTCTAAGTTACACTTAAATAGGGTCATTAAGGATCTATGTTTTATGTGAATTGGGAGTTTCTTCCAGAGGAGTGGCAATCTCTGGAAGACATATCTGTCTCTCCAGCATGTCTTGTTAATGTTACAGCCTAGGTTAAGATCCCCAGAGATAGTGAATCTTGTCCCATTTGAGTTGTGGATGTGCAGCATTTCCATTAAGGCAGGGTATGAGCCTGCTCTGTAGGCCAAGCACAAGTCACCTCTCAGCAACCTATAAGATACAGAGTACAGTGACAGGGCCTTCAGTCTATCCCTGTAGGTCATATGTTGAAGGCCCTGAATTTTCTTGGTGAGAATCCTCTGAGGTCTCTCAGCTGCTGATGCAGGTTTCTAGTGAGGTACATACTGAAAGGAGTGTTTTACTCTATTACTGGTATGTTGAGTACAGATGAGTTATAACATTCTTAGCTCTGGATGCAATGCTCTTACTTATGAGATGTGCAACATAGAAGGCCTTCCTTACCACTGTGGATACATGGTGACTGAATTAAGGTTGCTATCAACCTGTGTTCCCAAATCTCTCACCACAAGGTTTAAGCTAAGGGGGTAGACTCCTAGTGTTTAGCAGCATAACCTTAAGGTTGTTTTTTGAGGATATTTTATGTTGGGAATTTTGGTTTTGTGACATTGCCTTAAAAAGGCACTATGAGGGAAGCAAGAGTCTTAGCCAGTAGCCAAAAGCCCAGAGGTGACAGGTGGAGACCATCTCTGGAAAAGCATCATGGCCTATCAACCATATCATCCCAGGCTGACAGATAATGGATCCCCTTAGAATGACACCAGAAACTAAGCCAGTTGTTGAAGTCAATCATTTTTTCTGTTTTGAGGCATCATCTTAGGTGAAGGCAGAATGCTGCTTAGGGATAGGGACATACCCACCTGGACACATAATCAGAGAGCTCAGTCATGTCTTTTTTCAAATAGTCCATTGAGGTACATCTCAAGTCTTTCACACCAACATGGACTATGACAGAGTCATAACAGTGCCTGTTGTTGAGAGACATGAGTGTATGTGTGATGTAGTGGATCCTAGCACCTGACAGACAGCTGACTGTGACCTTTTCCTTATCCAGCCTGGTGAGGGAGATATCCGTGTTTCTCACAATGGCATCACATATGACTAAAACATTTGATTTTGTGTTTTGCCTTAGGGGTATGTTTTATGCGACACTGGTGCATGTGTTTGTATGTGTACTGTGATTTGATGGGAATGTATTAAGTGAAGTGAGTTTATGTTTGAAAGGTCTCTGATCTTTAGGTAGGCTTCTAGTGAGAACCTCTGCATATGTAGGTTTTGGTGTTGTATGAGTGGATGGTGCAGGAGGTGAAGTGTGTCAGCTGACAACCTGCTTAGTGTCTGATATACTGATTTGTGAGCGAGAAAGCCTAGAGTTTAGATTCTTAATATAGATGCATCTCTCACATATTGAATTTGTGTGAATTAGGAGAAGTGGGTTGTCAGTGTACATGAGGCAATTGCTACATTGCCTCAGGATGCCCATGTTGATCAGGTTGGCTGGAGAAATGGTGGGAAATTGCCCATTCATGATGCCTCGTGAAGTATTACAGTCAGTAACAGGGAGGGGACTAGAAGAACCAGGTATGGCTAAGGGACAAGAAAAAGTTCTAAACTGCAAGGGGCTTAATGGGTAGGACTTGTGGAGGAACCTCAGAGGCTCAGTTGGGTGTCTAACTGGACAGTGAAGCACAACAGCGAGAAACCTCCGATGGACCACAAGCAGTTGTCTAAGGGAAAATTATCTGTCTATGAGTTTGCATCTATAACTGCCAATAGTATCATACACTGAGATGTAGTGCACAGTTATGCGGGTGGTGCACGCCATGCAAACCTGTGCTAATGCAGGCGACAAGCAGCAATGAAATTAAACTGATTTCAAACACTCTAACCAATAGTAGCACATTAGACTGGGCCCTGGGCCAACAATCAACCACTCAGATAAATCCTTAGCTACACTATATTCTCACAATGATGTAGGGAGAGGCCCTCTTTTGTAGAGGAAAGCTGGATTAGTGCTCAGAAACTGTAAAAACAGACTGGATCCAGCAAATCTGAACAAGTCTATGCTAGGCTAAAAGTGCAGGAAACATCAAAAATACAGTAAAATACAGTTCAAAAATAACACCACACAGTAAAATACAATGCAAGAAGTGCAGATCAAGTAAAAATGATACTTATTTTTCAGTAGCAGGCAGTGGATGCTTCAGATAACACATGAGATTGACTGCTTGTTGCTAACCTCTGTGCAGTTGTGGTAAACAAAATTAAACTGATTTCAAACACTCTAACCAAAAGTAGCACAATAGACTGGGCTCTGAACCAATAATCTAAACTCAGATAGGTCCTAAGCTGCACTCTACTCTCACTAGGGTTTAGGGGGAAAACCTCTTTTTTTTTGAGGAAAGCTGGATTAGTGCTCAGGAAACTGCAAAATACAGTAAAATACATTTAAAAAAACAGCACACAGTAGAATAAAATGCAAAAAGTGGATCCTCTGTCCATGCAACTGTCCCTTCCCCAGCTTATACAGCCATCTCTTCTGCTGTTTCTGTGTCTGCCCCTTCCCCATTTCTCTTCCAAAGACTTAGGGTCAATCCTGAATTTGTAAGAGACAAGGTAGTTCATTTCTGATGTCCCTTCCTCCTCCCTCACACCAGTAGTTTAACAAGAATACACACCTTTTGGTTTCACTTCTTTCTCCTGTCCAGATTAGCATCTCCTGAAGGCATAGTTCATGCATTATACATTTAGTTACAATGCAAGGCTTGTGAAACTGTGCACACCTATATAGAAATACCAAAAATATAAAGTAAATAAATAAATATGAATAAACTCAAATGCAGAATAATAACGTGGCTGAAATAAATATTCCATTGGAAAAACACAGAAAAATAAAGACAAAATACCTATGAAATAAAACACCGCTAGTCAGTTCATAAAATAAAAGGCGGATATTTTAATACATAGGTAAGTGCTTTCACAACTGCTTCATCAGACCAATAAAATTCAGCCATTTCAACCTCAAATATATATAAAAACAGCAATTTAAAATCAACCAATCAATGACAAGCAGCAATCAATTCCTTAAAGGAGTATAGTATATACAAAAAATATAAGGGATACATACATGTATCTTATTAGAATCTATTCAAACTCTGATTATAAAACACATACAAACTGTATTATGCACATATACAATGTGTATATCGTAGCTAGCCTATTAAAACTAACTTTTAGAAGGAAATACATTTACAAACTTATATACTCCAGCAATACCTGAGCCCTTGTCCCTTAAGGATCGGTCTAAGTAGTACCTTTTCATTGAGCCCACCTCCTTGGTCAGTTCTTAACCTGATCATCAATTTGGCCTCCCTGGTTTCAGTGGTTTTCCTTATGTCACCACCCCTAGCACTTGAAATAATTCTGTCAATAACCATAAAATGAAAAGTGTGCTGTGGTTTGGTGCTAGTAACATGTTTCAAAAGTGCATTGTTAACAGAATTGCAATGAATACTGTATAGATGTTCCCTAATTCTACCCTTAAGGGCTCTGTCTGTCTTGCCAACATAAAACACATGGCAAGACAGACAGTAAGCAAGATAAACAACATGAGTGGTGGAACATGTGGCTCCAATCGTAAAATAAAATTTCTGTCCTACATCTGAATGGTCAAAGCTTCCACTGCTGTCTAAGAAACACGAATAGTTGCATTTTACACATACAATCTTTGCCATTAGGCAATGACGTTAGAAGGAAGGTTCCTTCAAGTTTGAACAATCAAATTAGTAAGTGCACCTCAAGTAACAATGGTGCTTTTAGTTTCCCATTACCCATCGCCAAGGAACACCGTTTGAACAAGAATCGCTCCCAGAGCAGGGGGAGGACAGAGAAAACTGTCTCTGGAAGAAAACACCAGTCAAACATCAAAGAAAACGTGGAGACAGGTAGAGACTTGAATATATTAAACCTGTCCCAGAGGTTATTATCTTCCAATGAGATCAGAGTGCTGAGGAAGGGACTGTCCTTTATCCCTGCACAGCGTGGTGATCTAACTGAGACTGTTTTAGACATTAAAATGTTCATAAAGAATGTTTCATTGAAATTACAGTTTGGTGGTGCTGAGGTGAGTGATGTGACTTTTTAGGGTTTAAAAACCTAGTATGTATATGCCAATTATACACCCTGTATCTGCATGAAGCTTTTGATGTTAAGAAGTGTAAGTATTTTTCTAATCTTACACTGAGTAAGAGACCAGCTTTGCGTACGTTACAGAATGACACAACCATAGTTATAAGGCCAGCAGATAAGGGTGGCTCTATAGTTGTCATGGACAGGGTGGATTATTTCAACTCTGTGAAGGAGATGTTAAATGATGTGTATGATTATTAGGGTACGTATCACCTCACCTAAAACTCGTTTCACCAAAACTCAGTTCACCTAAACCAAATCACCTAAAGTTCATTTCACTAAAACCCATTTCATTGACAAGTAGTGCAATAAGGCAAATCAAAGGTATATGTCCTTTTCCCCACTGTAGTGCAATCCTGGTGTTAGTATATATAGTTAGGGTGGCGGGGGACGTGGGGACGTAGCCCCCACTTATTTTGGTTTTATGTTGTCTGTTTTTTTTTCATTATTTGGTAAAAGCCAACTAGGTGGGGGGCTACAAACACCACACCCCCCAATGTGGGGGGCTGTGCCCCCCTTACTATATATACTAACACCAGGATCGCACTACAGTGGGAAAAAGGACATATACCTTTGATTTGCCTTATTGTACTACTTGTCAGTGAAATGAGTTTTAGGTGAAATGAACTTTAGGCGAAATGAACTTTAGGTGATATGATGTTGGTGAAATGAGTTTAGGTGAAATGAGTTTTAGGTGAAGTGATATGTACCCGATTATTAATAGGAATAACACTGACCACTTGGTTACAAACATAAGGAATGTTTTGCATGACTGCTTATTGAATCAAATGATTGATCTTGAATTGTATAATTATTTTATGATCAATGAGCCCTTGGTACCAGTCATCCAAGGCCTTCCAAGAGTGCATAAGAACAGTAAAAGGTGACCAATGAGACCCATTGTGGCTAGACACAATTGGAGCACTGAGCTCTTCTCCATTTTTGTGGAGAAGCATTTACACCCAATTCTGGAGAAGAATTATGTGATATTGAGAGATTCCAAACAGTTTCTTAGGCATTTCTTTGATTTTACCAAGATGTTACCTTTGGACCACGAATATTACTAGTAACTATGGATATACAATCATTGTTCACAATGATCCCCAATCAAACAGGCATTTCATATGTTACTAAATATTTGTCTAAACATGCGACTTTTGACCAGTCTTTGTTAACATTGATTACCATGTGTATGGACATTGTTCTTGAAAACAATATATTTATGTTTGATGGGGTTTATTATAAACAGAGAGGTGGAGTGGCAATGAGCACTTCTGCCAACAGCTACTCCAATATGGTCATGACCATGTGGAAAGAGGAATATGTTATACTTTTAGCAAGTTTTCAAGAATCTGTCCCCTTTTATCATTGTTTTGTGGACTATTTGTTCTTTATTTGGACAGGCAGGACTAATGAGTTGGTTGAGTTTCATGAGGCTTTGAACTCATCTACACCTTTTTGGAAATTCACCATGACATACTCTGACAAACAGATTGAGTTTTTGGATATGATGCTTACTAAACAGTCTGATGGTTCCTTGAGTACAGGCATTTTTAGGAAGTTCTGTTATGGGAACTCCATTTTACATCATAAAAGTATGCAGCCCCCCCCCCCCCCCCCATGTATTTAGAAATATTATTAAAGGGCAGGGGTGAGGGCATCCAGGCTAAATGCTCTGGATACTGGTTTTCACTCTGAGTTGACTGACTTACATTCTAGGTTACTAGTGTGAGGATATAGTGAATCAGAGATTGATGGGATATTAGCTACTATTACTTCCCTGAGAAATGATATAGCTAAACCATATTACTCAGAGAAAGGGGAACCTTCAGATAGAGTTTGTTCCCTCAATCACCAAAATATCTCAGTTCCACTATCCTTTACTATGGACAATAGAATGATTACGGGGATAGTTAGGAAACATTGGAACATGTTAACCTGTGATTCTAACATTAAGAAGATAGTAGGCGATACTCCACATTTCATATATAAGAACAAGAAAAATCTGAGGAGATTGTTATGCTATCCTGGTAAGTGTGGAGTTGGCATATCTGAAGGAGAATGCCTTGTGGAAAATGCAACTATTACTGTTTCATAGACAGCAGTGACCATCCAGATGTAGGACAGAAATTTTTTTTTAAGATTGGAGCCACATGTTCCACCACTCATGTTGTTTATCTTGCTTACTGTCTGTCTTGCCATGCATTTTATGTTGGCAAGACAGACAAAGCCCTCAAGGATAGAATTAGGGAGCATCTATACAGTATTCATTACAATTCTGTTAACAATGCACTTTTGAAACAACACCAAAGCTCAGCACACTTTTTGTTTTATGGTTATTGATAGAATTATTCCAGGTGCTAGGAGTGGTAACATAAGGAACACCACTGAAACCAGGGAGGTCAAATGGATGATCAGGTTAAGAGCTGACCAAGGAAGTGGGCTCAATGAAAAGGTACCACTTAGACCGATCCTTAAGGGACAAGGGCTCGGGTATTGATGGAGTATATAAGTTTGTAAATGTATTTTCTTCTAAAAGTTAGTTTTAATAGGCTAGCTAAGATATACACATTGTATATGTGCATAATACAGTTTGTATGTGTTTTGTAATCAGAGTTTGAATAGATTCTAATAAGGTACATGTATATATCTCTTATATTTTTTGTATACACTATATTCCTTTAAGGGATTGATTGCTGCTTGACAATGGTTGATTTAAAATTGCTATTTTTATATATATTTGAGGTTGAAATGGCTGAATTTTATTGGTCTGATGAAGCAGTTGTGAAAGCACTTACCTACGTATTAAAATATCCCCCTTTTATTTTATGAACCGACTGACAGTGTTTTATTTCATTGGTATTTTGTCTTTAAATAAATATCAATATTAAAGTATGTCTAGAAACAAGCTATCCATCAACCTAGAAAATAAATACAAGGGCTAAGGAAATGCAAACTATACAGGGAGCAGAGTTTACATACAATATGTATGTTCATTCATTTTACATCTGCATGAACATTCCCAGTCCTACAGGGATGCAGCCATTGTATGACATTTCAGAATATAAAACTTCCAGTCTAACTAATAGCAAATGTCATCTCAGCAGTGTAACAACTAGAGGAGAATTATTTTTCTTTACTTTATGGAGCTGCATGAGAAGATCTTCTGGTAACAAAATGACATTATGTCAAAGGCTGAAGGTAAAACAAAATAACACTATGCCAAAGAGTAAAGATGAGCATAGCGAGCACCCATAAAGCAGTGCCTCTTTGGTGGAAACAGAAATGATTTTCGTTCTTCTTGATCACTTGGGTCTACTATGAATACTTTATTTTATTTTTACCCTTTTTACTGGAAAATAATACACTTATGTAAACTGCTCTGTACTGCTTTTGCAGGTAGTTGCAGCCCCTGTGACGCATTTTCTACCATTACGGAGCTTTGAGCAAATGTCTGACATCTGTAGGTAATGAATAATTCTCATGGCATTTGCTGGTGTAGTCGCTTAAGCCAGATATTTGCTGCCGTAGTTACTTAAGCCATTTTGCTGACAAGCTGCTTATGCAACAGACGCCCATGACTATTACTAAGACTCATGCAGGATACATATAGCCTGTGTTTCACTATGGAATGAGGGCAAATTAGGTGATAAGAACAACTGCTGCACCATATGACACAAATGTCAATATTAGAATGTGCTCTCAGTTATTGGGACTATGGCTTACTATAACATGAGATGTTTGGTTGCAGAACAGAAGCTGCACAGGAGACTGGAGGGAAGAGGTCAAACCAGGCAGCTGTCTACCTTTTATAATTGAGAGGAATAAAATGGATATTGACTGTGTGCTGTTACCTGGTGGAGAACTGGCTGGGCAGTTGGGTGTCACAGAAACTGCATCAGTTGTTAGTTCATCTGTATAGGGGAATACAGCTTGCTGTCAGTGCATATCTTCACCATACGCGGGACACAAAACAGGAGAGACCTCAGTGAAAATCTGTTGCCTCAATGTTTTCAAGCACTGGTTCTGCATACAGTAACTGAAACGCCACCTTGGCTAAGCAGATCCTGACAGACTTAGTGAATATTAAGATCTTAAAGAACAGACCAAATATAAGTAATAGGTTATACAGTAGTGCTAAATTTGGTAGGATAGATAATTTTTATTTGACAAAATTGCAAGCAGAAATATAAACAGTTAATAAAATCATGTCAAATGTGTTTTAATGACTTTACAATGGTGAAGGTCTAAAGGCCTCTTACTTTTGTCTTACAATTAAGCATACTACCACAAAACACCTATAATACGTACAGTTCAACAAAGTTACAAAACAAGGATATCAATAATGACTATAGCTCAAGTAAAATATGTACTTTCAACAAAGTGACAAAACAAGGACACCAATAAACAATACAGTTCAGTTCACCTACGTGTACAAAACAATAAATTTACAAGACAGAAAAACAAAACAAATGTTCTGGAAAGGAATGTAAAGAAGCTGAAATATTATGAAAGTGAAGCTTTAATCAGCCAGTATGACACATGTTTAATGCCACAAAATAAAGTTACAAGGCAAGTACACCATTAAACAACAGAGAACAGCTACAGTATACACAATCCAACAAAGTTACAAAACAGGAAGAAGCAGTTATTTTATTAAGTGTCTTCAGTCTCACGGTGTAACCATGCTCTCTGACCACTAGACTGCTATCAAGTGATAGACAGTGATATATATACACTGAATGTTGCACAGTGTTGTTCAGAGGACATCTGTCTTCACTACTGCAGGAAGTATGGTTGCCACCCATCCCGTTGTCAGCGGGACAGTCATGGGTTGAGCCCTCTCATCCCGCTTCCCACATTCACCAACAGTGGGACTTTAAAAGTCCCATTTTCCCCTTTACGTGCTCGTGAATTTCCATTGCCGTGGAAAAGCCGAAAATACTTCCGGTTTCCACGGTAATGCGGCTACGTCACCTACCCGGACCTGCAGTTAGAGGGATTCCCTGCTAGGTCCGGGTGGTGTAATTCAAACAGTAATTGGCTGCAGGGATTGGAGGTGGCGGGGATTTACCTAGTAGAGCCCAAAGGTTGCAGCTGTAGAGCAGTTTTGTTTTAGTGCTCTACAGCTGTGAAGGAAAAAAGATCTGAAATTTCTGAAGCCAGCCAGCCAGCCAGCGAAGAAGCCAGCCAGCCAGCAAAGAAGCCAGCCAGCCAACAAAGAAGCCAGCCTGCAAGGGAGCCTGCTAGCCAGCAAGGGAGCCTGCCAGCCAGCCCAGCCACTTGAGCAGACAGAGCCAGTCATCCAACTAGCCATTCCAATAGAAAGGAAGCAAGCTAGCCCAGCAAAAACTGTGATAGTGGTAAGTACATAACATAGTATTTTGTGGCTTTAGTTATTTAAAATGGGAATATTGTTCTTTATTTAAGTTTTTAATGTTTAGAGGTAGATGGTGATGCAGTATGCAGTATTTAAATCTGTGCGGTGGTTATTTTGAGATTTTTGAGTAGTAGTTTAAAATGGGAATATATTGTGGTTTAATTTTTTAATGTTTAGATATAGATGGGGGTTCAGTATGCAGTATTTAAATCTGTGCAGTGGTTATTTTGAGATTTTTGAGTAGTAGTTTTTAAAGGTATAAAACCTGTATGTATATGTAATTGCTATTGTTCTTGGGGGTATGGTTTGGAAGCATTACTTTTAAAAGGCTCAACTGTGTGTATAGAAGTTGTTTATTTCTGGTGGGGGGCAGTGAAATATAAACTTAGTGTGATGAATTTCTATTGTCGTAGCTTTTTCTGGTTATTTTCTATTTGCAGGTAGAAAATGTTCGAGCATAGTTTGTACTTTTTTGTGTGGGAATGTGTGCAATTTAATGCTGTTTTCAGGAAGTTAGGCTATACTGTTTGGGTAATTTTTCCTGTTAGTTCTTGCAAGTCAATGTGTATGTGATACAAGTCTACCTTTTGAAGGGGAATGTTAACAGTTAATGTAATGCATTTATTATTCTAGTAGGTACATGTTGCCAACTTGCCGAAGCTATTTCAAGATTGTTTTCATTTATACTTGTAAATGTGTGCATTTAATTTTTTATGCATTTTTAATAAGGTTAAAATGTCCTGCTTTGCTTGTAATGTGAATATGGGTGTACTGCTTTTACTTGGGCCTGTTTACTGCATCGCTGTGCTGGGTAAATTATTCTTAATTGCTATGCTTTGAAGTAAAAGGAGCCCATGGAGTCTGCTGTACATTGTGGTTTATTTTACTTCTCTTGCAAGATGTATTTTTAAAAGTTAAAATGTTTATGGACTTTTTTTCCTGTTTATTTTTTTGTGGATGCATGCTCAGAAGTTAATGCAGTGTATTTGAGATTGTGCTAAACCATGTCGTTGTTACAGGGTAGTTTGCTTTTATAAGTAGCAAAGTTTGTATTTTGTGTTTTAGTGATGTCTTCAATAAACTTACAATGTACTGTTTTCATTATAATCCGATTACGATCAGTGCTGCTGTTGGGCATGTTCATTAATAGATCATTGCACTGTGTAAATTAGTGCCATACATTTCTTTTAACTGCTGTGGTCAAAAGCTAAATCAGGTCTATGGTATCCACTGTGCATTCTTATTCATTTTAGTGTTTTTTTGGTTCAGTGACTGTGGTTAACTTTTTTTCTTGAGGAGTGGGGTGAGGTGGGCATGTTCGGTGGTAAAAATAATGCATTTCATTTTCTACAAGCTGTGTTAATGTTAGTTTTCAATGGCCAAAATGCCCTCTACATTACCTCATTTACTATTTGAACTTTTTCACACTGTTTGTAATAACTCTTTTCTGCTCCATTCCTCGGTTCTTTCGCATGCCAATGTTTTTCGAGCCAGTTCTTTTGAGTGCCAATATTTTTCAAGCCAGTTTTTTCAAGTGCCACTGTTTTCAAGCCATTTGTTTCACATGCCAATGTTTTTCAAGCCAGTTCTTTCAAGTGCCAATGTTTTTCAAGCCAGTTCTTTCACATGCCAATTTTTTTCAAGCCAGTTCTTTCAAGTGCCAATGTTTTTAAGCCAGTTTTTTCACATGCCAATGTTTTTTGAGCCAGTTCTTTTGTGTGCCAATGTTTTTTGAGCCAGTTCTTTTGCGTGCCAATGTTTTGCGAACCAGTTCTTTTGCGTGCCAATGTTTTTCGAACCAGTTCTGTTGTGTGCCAATGTTTTTTGATCCAGTTCTTTTGCATGCCACTGCTTTTCGAGCCAGTTCTTTTGCATGCCACTGTTTTTCAAGCCAGTTCTTTTGTGTGCCAATGTTTTTTGCACCAGTTCATTTGTGCCTACAGCAGTATGTTACTGCACCTACTAACACAGTTTTGGTAAATATGTTGCATATCAGGTAAGTACAGATTCAAGCATGAAGATAGGAGCAGCTTCATCACAGTCAACCAGCAACAAGAGAATGTGCAAGTGGCAGGATGTTTGGAAAACAGAATTCGACTGGATTGATAGATGCAATGATGTCAAAGCATTCTGCAGGTACTGCAAGAGAGAATTTCTAGTGACCCACGGTGGAAGAAATTATGTCGCACGACATGAGGCAACTGAACAACATAAGACTGCTATTCTTCAAGCTAAATCCACTCACCTGATGACAAGGTGGGCAAGGAACGCAAACTTTGAGGGACCAGAACTTAGGATCATTGCAGCAGAAGCCTCTGAGGTGTTCCATGCTGTTAAGCACAACATTTCGTATAACAGCCTGGACTGTGCAGTAAAGTTGGCCAGCCAGTTGTACAGTGACTCGGACACTGCAAAGAAACTATCTTGTGGAAGAACCAAGGCTGAAGCCATAGTCGAAAATGTTTTGGGATTGCACTCATTGGAATGCCTCCTGCATGACCTTCAAAAACAGGCACTTCATTTGCAATTTCATCAGATGCTTCCAACAAGGGGAACTTAAAATTATTTCCACTTGTTGTGAGGTATTGTTCTAAAGAAGAAGGGGTGGTGAATGGCCTTTTGGACTTCTATGAAAACCCTGATGAATCTGCACAGGCTATTTCACAGCAAATTTCCAACATTATGGAAAGGCACTCCTTGCCCTGGAACAGCATTTCAGCTTATGGGGCTGATAATTCCAGTGTGAACTATGGGAAGAAATCTGGTGTTTATACCAGATTAAAAGAAAAGTGCCCATCACTCCAGAAGGCTAACTGTGTTGCCCACATCATTCACAATGCAGCCAAAAAAGCTGCAGCACAACTACCGTATGACGTGGAAGTATTTGTAATGAAAATTTTCAGCCACTTCTCAGGTTCTGCCACAAGGACCCTTCTTTGAGTTTTGTGGCATGGAATTTGAGAGTCTGTTAAGACATGTGCCAACAAGGTGGCTGTCACTACTCCCAGCCATTGAAAGAGTAGTGAAAAATCTCCCAGTGCTCCAGTCCTATTTCCTCTCCCAGGGAGAAGAGGAGACCCCCCGGCAGATATGGCAGTACTTTTCAGCTAATGAACATGGTGAGAATGAATTGCCTATGCTGCCCCAGTACTATTTGCACTTTTTCTGTGCTGTTCTTGTTGATTTTAATGAACATATAAGTACATTAGAAAAATCAGCACTTACTGCCATGGAAACTTTTTGTGTAATGGTCTCTCTGAAGCAAACACTGCAGGCAAGAGCTGAAGGTGCTTTCTTTGGAGGGAAACTTAGGGCACTTATGAGCACATTAGATAGCACTTCTGCTAACAAACTGAAAAGAGACTTCATTGTGTTCTTGGAGACAACAGTAAAATACCTGGAACAGTGGTTTGATTATACTGAAAGCAACTACCAAATTATCTCTAAATGAGCCCTTTGCTTTCACTGACTTACTTAATGTGACCACTGCCCTGAGTCTGCAGGATGTAGATGAAGATTATCTTTTTAGGGACTACTTGGCAATTAGGCCCTTTCTCGAACAGTTATGTGACACAAGCTTGACCCCAGGAGAGAAGTGGCTGAAGCTTTTCAAAGAAGGGCCTGAACTGACTACACTATAACCAGTAATTGCTATGGTTTTATCTACACCTACCTCAAACGCATTTGCAGAAAGAGTTTTTTCTTTGGTGAAAGGTAAATGGACAGATGTGCGAAACCGATGTAGCGTGGACTTGTTAAAAGCCGAACTAATGATGACTGTAAATTACCTGATGAAATGTTGTGACTTTTACTCAAATATTGTTTCAAATCGGGCCCTTCTTCTAGCCATAAAATCAAATTCAAAATACACTTTAAAAAAAGTGATTTAGTGTACTAGTGTGCAGTATAAAGTACTAGGGTGCAGTTTGTAATTTTGTGTTTTTCTTTGTTTAGCGTTAATTTGCTAGTGTGCAGTATGTAGTTCTAGGGTACAGTATGTAGTTTTGTGTTTTTTCTTTGCTTTAGTTTTAGTTGACAATAAAAAGTCTTAATTTTATACTTGGCTTGTATGTGGTATGTAGATTTTTTAAGTTTTCTTTCTGAATAGTCATGGTTGGTTTATGAATTTTTTAACGTTTTAAATAAGCAAGTGTCTGTTTAATGAGTAGTGTGTTTTGTTTTTTATTCCTTTAAAGTTTATTTACTGTTACAACTGAGTAAAGTGTTTTTTTGTTTTGCAGTAATGCTTCACTCCATTTAAATGGTTTGAGTTTTCAGTATGCTGTATTGTCACACTGTTGCCTCCATAACTGTAATACTGCATCTCCTTCAACACATCTGGTGATGTCATGGTGGGGGTGTGGGCAGTGTCATATTAGCCTCACCCCTGTTCTATTGCCACACCCCTATGTCCCACTTTGGCCTTGTTAAAATGTGGCAACCCTAGCAGGAAGCCACCCAGAACTCCTTACTGTTTTTGCTGTAGTATTCTCTCTGGGGCCAGAGGTTAACATTTTCAGACATTATTAATGAGTATCTGAAAAGCTTTATGAGTATGTACTGAAGAATAACAGACTTGGAGACATATTCCAGCTGAGGTATTAAAACCCTTTTTCTCACTGCCATTCTGCTCTCTGGGCAAAGGTAGTAGGAATATTTTCAGCAGAGCTTCAAATGTGCTAGATTTTAATTACTTATCACTTCTAAAAGTAACCTTGAAATGTGCTGTGATTGGTTAGATGGAGCTTTTTCTGTGGTGGCACAATTACCATGGCAAAAAGACCTCTGGAGGCAGCCATCTTGTTTGAAATTTCAGCCATTACAACACTGATAGAGTAAAGGATTACACTATATGTATTTGCAAGTGTTTACTTCCTGCATGTTCTTAGTAATTGACTCTACATAATCTTTACACATAGTGTTTTAATTCACTGAGGCCACTCAGTGTATTAATTCATTGTGACATATGCTGTTCTCCTATACTGGAGTAGAGGCTTCATATTCCCTATAATACTCATTGCTGTAGATGTTACTACTACCTTACAGCTGTTTTGAAATGGCTTTGATTACATCTTTGGTTGTTTTAGTACATATGTAGCACCACCTTTGCAGTAAACATATTCAACATTTATCATCCAGTGAGTCACATCGGCCTGCTATTCCCTCCATCACAATATATGGGAGGAAATTCGCTGATGAATTTGTCCATATAATAAAACATTTCAGAAGTAGCCTACTAGGTATTCATCAATAGAGTGTAAAATTTTAACTTAAAACAATTTCCTGTTGAAGTGAAAACAAGGCATTAATAAAATGGGAAGCCATCAGTTTCCTGCTTCCTGACACATACTTATGGTTTGCTGAAGTAATGTTACTTGCAGTTTCTTTTCCTCCCAGTGACAGTGTTATTGGCATGTGTTAACAGAGGCCCTATAAAACTGTGATCCTGAATTAGGCTCTGGGTGTGTTAAATGCAGGGCTGACCAGTTACAAACCTAAGTGGGTCACAGACAGACATTTTTTTTTTGTTTAGCTTGGCTGCTATGTATTTGATGAATGGTAAGTCCCATAAGACATAAATGCCTGTTTTGCTTACCTTATATAGCTAGGACACTGGCCAACCTGAATGTATGCTATTAGTAAAAATGACTACAGTTCATAATATCATTGTGTGTACATTTGGGATGTCTCTGTTTCGGAATATATACAGAAACATTTCTGAAGCAGAATATCAACTATTATACAATATAGTAATTTAAGAAAAACATAAGATTTATTGCTTTTAAATTATTCCAGTATTTGGTGCAGTGGTTAGCATTGTCGCCTCACAGCAAGAGGTTCTGCCGTTCGATTCTTGGCTGGAGCACCTTCTGTGTGGAGTCTGCATGTCCTCCCCGCGGTCGAGTGACGTGACATGCAGACAGGTGTGTGCATGAATGGGTGTGCCTTCTTTGAAGGCTGGTCATTGGGCTGGCATCTCAGCACCGTAAAAATCCACTACCAATCATTAGCGGACCGGAGTTCCACTGTGGTGACCCCTAACCGGGCAAAGTCGAAAGACAAAGACAATGATAATATCACCATCTGACCATGGACTATAGAGAATTTACCCATGTAGGTTTCACCTTTGTGGCTAAATTCCACCAAACGAGAGCAAATACTACATCATCCATGGTTGGGTACTGATTATTGGTAAACATTCAAGTACTATATATGACATATATGTGTGTATATATATATATATATATATATATATATATATAGATAGATAGATAGATAGATATATAATATATATGTATATGAGTACTCATGCATAAAACTAAGACAACCCAGACACATAGGTATGTAGAACTTCCAGCATAACTGACACATACTAGATATGGCTCCATTTTATTGGGAAACTGTGCCAAACAAAATGGTGCTGATTATCTTGCTTTTAATAAGCAAACACTTGTCTACTCCTTTCCCTCATGGCTCTGGAAAATGTCAGAGATTCTCATTATCCCATTTTTATTTAAGTAAATCTTAAGAACCTCTAATATCGATAATATGGTCTCGACCATATGTGGTTCAATGTTTCGGAACATTGACAAAACAACATGGATCCCTATGACTGCTGAAACAGTGTTAGGTGTAAATGATTACTTCATGAGAGAATATATTTACAATGAATTCTCCCAGTTGGATTTGCCTGCCATTGGCAGCCTAGAAGTAACTAAAGGAATGGTTTTATTTGGCATGATCTTGTTAGTAAGAATGTGGAAACAGTGACAATAGGCATGTAATCTTACCTGCTGCCGCCAGTTAATATGTCACACGCAAGGTCTACAGGGCTTTAGCCCCCTACTGCTGCTGTCAATATTATCATGTGCAATGGAAGCAGCAGTACAGGATTGCAGCTAAAATTCAAAAAGCAACTTGCCTTAAACATACCTGGTGAATGTGCACTGTTACCTTGGGTAATACCAACACCTGCATCACCCAGATATAAGCTCCATGTTATGTGCTGGCTTGGAAGGTACTTAACTCAGAACATCTCTTGCATTCAGAACAGACTCCCTTTGCATATCAGACAGAGTAATCCCTTAGCAAACTTCAAAATCAATCTTGGCACATTTATGAGAGGCCATAAATTCACACTGTAGTATATGGGAACAGTCTACTTAGTAGATAGAACTGAAGGACTCAAAACTATTGGCTGACATGGCTAAGTTTATAATGGGTTTACTATTGAAATGTCGAACGGCACTACATCGACTGTACTATAGTCGAACACGGAAGTTCGAAAATAGTAATGTTGACGACAAAAAAACAATCTAGGACTGTGTTTTAACATGGGTCGAGGTAGGGGAGATGTTTGTAGTTCTGAATAATACTGAACACCTACCTCGACCCATGTTAAAACCATTCCTAGATTTTTTTTTGACGTCAACATTACTATTTTCGAAATTCCGTGTTCGACTATAGTACAGTCGACGTAGTGCCATTCGACATTTTAACAGTAAACCTTATAATGTTGGTATTTACCTATGATCCTATAAGCAATTTTCTGGTCAGCACAGTAGATTAAATCTATCACCAGACCCCTAATCTCCAAGCCAAATTGAAACAGCAAGGCCAATGAGTGGCCAGATTTATTTTAGCCATCATAACTCTCTGAAAGACTACGAAATTCCATAGTGACTTCATTTGTTTTGCCATCTATCCAGGCATTAAAGTCTGATTAGATTACGTCTTGGGCACTTATACACAAGGTCAAATGCATCAAATGCTTTCAAAAAGTAGTAAATACAATTAAAAAAACTTCCAAAACACTGACACTTTACTTTGTGTCATCCTTAAAAGCAGCTTACTTCTTAGGACAGAAATATGGCTTGCATGCAATGGTTAACAACTGTAGAGATTTTCACAGAATGCCCAGATTTTTGCTAATATGCTTGGTCTCTCCTCTCATAAAATTTGTAGTTTTCTAGCAAATCATTAAGGACTGAAGTCACTAAATAATGACATACATTTGAGTTACAGACTTCATATTCTCCAGAAAATGTACAATATCACAAATCCTGTTATTCTAGCAACTTTCTAAGAGAAATATTTAAAATGTCTTTTTTTTTTGGGCCTCTGAACCCCCTCCCCCCCCCCACACACACACACACAGTTCGACTTCATATCATTGAAATATCATTTCATCGAATTGCAAAACATTGAGACCAAATCGTCGAAAACTCATAACATTGAATCTCAAAACATTGAAAACTATAAAGCAATTAGAAATAACATCCCACAGAGTTTTTGTTATGTTTATGCAGGGGGGCAAGCCCCCCTGAACCCCCCGTAATTAAATATACCAACTCCAAGGTCGCACTACAGTGGAGGAAAAAGGTAATTTCCTAACCCCACTGTAGTGCGACCTTAGAGTTGGTATATTTAATTTACGGGGGGTGTGGGGGCAAGCCCCCCTGCATAAACGTAGTAAACCATGTCTGGGGTATTATTTCTAGTAGCTTTATAGTTTTCAATGATTTGAGATTCGATGTTATGAGTTTTCGACGATTTGGTCTCGATGTTTTGCAATTTGATGAAATGATATTTCGACGATATGAAGTGGAACCACACACACACACACACACACACACACACACACACACACACACACACACACACACACACACACACACACACACACACACGCAAACACTGATTTATGCTTTGTCCAGTTTTCTTGTGATAAGAGGTTGAGAGGTATGATTAAAGATTTCTGGTATATTAAAGCAGTCCTTCAAATACTGTGTCCAGTTAGTTTCCTGCCACGTAATAATATATAAGCTTGAAAGTGCATGCTGCTTCCAAACTTGATTTATTTACTAAAATAGAAGAATTAAAATAAAAGTTTCCAAAGATCATTCAGTTCCATGTTACATGCAAAGATACAGCATAGCCAGCACTTGTAAGTAAAATATGTAGCTTAGAATGAGGTGCAGGAAACTAGCACAATTTAGGGGCAAAATATAGCACATAGCTAAATATGCAATAGCAGTGCAGGGGGCTACATCCATGAATACAGTGAAGGTTTCACTAAACTAAATGTATCAAGTAGCCACTAGTGCTAGTGTTGTACTAAGTAAAAGTATAAGCTATAACCTGGTGCACACAACCATAACACAGGTTACACCACACAAGAAACAGGCAGCTCAGAATACAGGGTACACAGCACATGAGGTGCACCTACCACTGAGTACTGGGTACAGAGTACATAAAATGCACCCTGAAATATGCACATAGCAGAGATCACATGAGATGTACCCAGCATTGAGTATAGGGCATACATTATATAATATATACACAACACAAAGTACAGGGTACATACAATGTGAAAAGTACTCAATACTGAATATAGGCTACACAACACACAAGGTCTATCCAGCACTAAGAAAAGGCTGCACAACATGTGTAATGTACACATATCTGACCATAAGGGTCATAACATGTAAAATGTACACATCAATGATTGTAGGATAAAAAGTACATGAGACATACAAGATTTACCAAGCACTGAGTATATGGTACATGATGTGTATCCATCATTGAATATAGGACACAGACCCCATGAGGCAGACCCAATAATATCACTGAACAAACTACAGATGAAATGTACCCTAAAAAGTGTACCTGCTGCAGAAGACATGACATGTGCCCAGAATTAAGTACAGAGTACACAACATGAGATGGTTACAGCACCAATTACAAGATACACAACAAATGGATATACCCTGTGCCAAGTACAGAGCATACAGCATATGTTCTGTACAAAGATCTTAGCACAGGGTGTCCAGCACTGAATGCAGGAACTACTGCACATGGAATGGGGCCAGTAGTGAATACATGGTAAATATATATGTGCAATATATACAGATCTGAGTTAAGGGGGCATAATGCATGAAGTGAAGCAAATACTGGCTGCAGGGTAAGAGCATATGAGGTGTACCTTGCAATGAGTACAGGGCACGTAACACACAAGCATTACTAAGTACAAAGCACAGAAGAAATTAAATGTGTCCAGCTTTGGATATAAGATACAGTACACCCGAACTGTAACCAGCAACAGTGCAACATACATTGCATATGAGTTATACATAACAATGAGTACAAGGTACAAAGCAGATAGGCTCTATCTAGCACTGAGTCAAGATACATAACTCATGAGATATACCAGCAATATATGCATAGTACAGAGCACATGAGGTATACCAAACAACAGCACAATATTAATTCTACATGAGATAGACCCAACAATGAATAGTGGAGTCATAGCACATGGGATGTACCCAGTGCCAAGTATAAGGTGGACAGCATAGAAAATGTACAAAACTCTTAGTATAGTTTACTCAGCACTGAATGCAGGATGTGCAGCACATAGGATGTACCCAACAATGAAGAAAGGATAAACAGCACATACAATGTACACAGATCTAAGTACACAATATATGAAGTGTACTCTGTATTAAATTCAGGGTAAAGAGCACATGAGGTGTACCAAACAATCAGTAGAAGGTACACAGCATACAAAATCTACACAGTACTGAGTGCAGGGACATAGCTGACATAACATGTATCCAGCTCACATAAAGTGTATTCAGCACATGAGATGTGCCCAACAATAACACATAATACATCACACATAAGTTATACTCAGCAATGCGCACAAGGTAAATAACTGACAAGGTGCACCTAGCACTGAGTACAATATATACAGCATATGAGATATACTCAGCACCAAGTACATGGGACACACTACATGTGGCATACCTAGCAATGATGACAGTACTCAACACATAAAGCATGTGATCTACCCAGAACTGAGTACAGGGCACACAGCACATGAAATGTTCCTAGCAGTGCATACAAGATATATAGCACATGAGATTTATCCAGCACAGAGTACAACATGCACATCACATGAATTATACTTTGAAATGAATACTGGGTGCATAGTACATGAATTGTGCCATGCTCTGAGTACAGAATAGACAGCACATGAGGTGTGCTTAACATTAACACAAGGTACACCACAAAAGAGATGTACCCAGCTATGTGTACAGAATACACAGCATGTGAACTGTAAGCTAGAATGAGCAAAGGGGGCACAGCATAAGCACATTGGATGGCACTAAGTACAGAGCAAATAACTCATGATAGGCAGTCAGCAGTGCATGTAGGGTATACATCACGTTAGGTTAATTCAGCATTAGGTAAAAGGTACAAAACACATAGCCTGTATTTATACAGTGTATCCAGCACATCTGCTATACTTGTATCCATATAAGGTACATAGCACATAAGTTATACTGAGAACTAAATGAAAGTCAGAGTAGGGACATAAATTCGAGTAGGTAAGGTAATGCCAACCCACAAACACGCACTGTCATACATATTACTAAGAATCATTTAGCAAGCTGCTGTCTGTTTCTTTAGAAGCAGTGCAGTTCTTACTTCTACCCCCAACATACACATGTGCTGTGTAAATCATGATTGGCACCATGGTAGGCAGTGATGCAATCTGCCTATTGTATTACTTGAAGCACATGAGGTTCAGTCTATTTGCATGCAGTGCTTAAGATTGCACATGCCCAGAGTGACACATGCACATTGTGTCGCTGTTTTTCAGTGTTACCTGATGTCCTGCGTTTTACCACTGTGAGTTGTCAGTGACCAGTTAGTGAAATGCACTGTCTTGTTATAAACATCCCATGTAATTTATTGTCAGTGAGTATGTGCTTACATAATGCAGATTCTGTTCTGGGAGAGTTTTACGTTATAATATTTACTCTTAATCTAATGACTGTATCCTCTGTCCTTAGTTTGTTGTAAACTGCAGGCAACACTGCCTGTCTACAACAGTAACAACTCCAGTGAAAGATCAGAATTCTTACTGATTCTGACTCTGAATCTCCACTCACAGTCAGACTGTATGCGTATGACTGCTCTGTATTCTTTTTGTGAGGAACCCCTGTGGACGTTCCAGTTCTTGCATGTGCCTGGTCAGGTGCATACCTCAATGATGGGCCTAAATAGGGCCGAATACAATGGAATGATGACTTCATTGGACCTACATGCCATGCCATTCCTTATAAGTTGGGCAACGTCGAATGATTTCCTTACTAACGTAGACACATGTTGGTCAAAAGCCAGGTTACTTTCTACATATGTACCCAAATCCATGACAATTGGTTCTACTTATAGGGTGTGTTATCAATGATGAAATTTCCTTGGCTGGCTAACTTCCCTAAGGATACTACTTTAAATTTCTTGGCAATGAGTTTTAAGCCATGGCTTTAACACTAGTCATTTATCTGTGTTAGTGCACCTGTAGGATGTTAGTATCTTGGGTGATTCTATGACTGCTCCTATTTTGCAATTATCTGCAAACTTGGTCAGCCAGAGGCCCTTGACAATGGCCTTGACTTCAGAAAAGTAGATGTGAAAAAGGAGCGAACCCAGCACAGAGCCATGAGGGACTCTGTTAGTGACCAGTCTCTTTGTGGAGGTGATCTCTTTTATCCTAACATCTCGGGTGCTATCTTACAGCCAAATGGCTATCCAGTGCATAATCATTATCATCATCATCATCATCAGCTCCCTTTTCCCATTTTTTTCTACATGGGGTTGGGGTGTCATGTTAATTAACTGTCTCCAACTCTCTTGAGTCAGTGCCACACTCCTGCCTTCTTCAACACTCATGTCTGACTGTCACAGAACTTCTTTCACACAATCCATCCACCTCTTTACTGGACATCCTTGTTTCCTCTTACCTTCTTCCTGTCTGTCCCAAATCTTCCTCACCAGATAGTCTTCTGCTTTTCTGCACATGTCCAAACCACCATAATCTGTTCTCTTTGATCTTTTCTGAAATTGGGGATTCTTTGGCTTCTGCTCTAATGTCCTCATTTCTTCATCTGTCCCACAGTGTGCATCCTACCACCCTTCTCAGGCACTTCATTTCCATCACCTCTAACTTCTTCAGCTGTTCTGCCTTTACTGCCCAGGTTTCTGTACCATAGAGTAGTACTGGTCACACCATTGTCTTGTACACCTAACTTTCCAGCTTCTTTGGGATTCTTCTTTCATAGACTACACCTGATACTCTATGCCATTTGGCTGCAGCCCCTCTGATTCTAGCTTTGACTTCGTCATTCAGACTTCCCTTGTCCTCAACCACCCCTCCCAGATACTTGAAGATGTTTACCTGTTCCACAATATTCCCTTCTATCTCTATTCTCAGCTTCTTCTGATATCCCCAATTTGCTGCTACTATTTATTTATTTTTTATTTATTTATTTGCAGTTGGTTTACCAGGATAGTCCATTGGGCCAAAAAGAACCCGTTTTCAATGGAGTCCTGGGGAGAAAAGCTCCAGCACAGACAAATTAGGTACATACACAAGATTGCTAATAATAATTATACAAAAGTAGTAGATAAAACATTTAAGCTCAAAATTCAAGAAGCATTCAAAACAATACAATCAATGAGGATTAATGTGAAGTAAATAAGCTGAGACAGTAACGTGTTTTACATTACAGAGTAGTTATTCAGAAGGAACATAACATTACATTACAGAGTAGTTATTCTGAAGGAACACAAGCTTTGTTAGGTAAAGTTAAGTATCATAAGCATAAAGGAGGTTAAGATATCATATATTTATGAGGGGTGGGAGCAAGAACAATCCCATTGGGACCTTAGATGTGTATGAAGAGATTTTTTGAACATGTAGTGGTTAGAGGTGGTACGAATGGGTGGTGGGAGTGAGTTCCAGAGACGGGAAAGGTTAAAGGATAGTAAGTGTTTACCTGGGGGATAAGATGGTTTATGAACTTCTAGTAGGTTTTGATTGTTAGACCTTAAGACTCTATTTGGTAGGTGCATTTTGAAGGCAGAAGACAGGGAGGGACAAAGAGAGGTGTTGAGAATGAGCTTATGAGCTAAAGTCAGCTGTATATAGATGAGATGATTAGATAGTTCGAGCCAATTTAGTTTTTGGAGAGAGGAACAGTGGTGGGTGGAGGACCTGTGGCTATTAGCGAATTTGGCAATTTTGTTATAGCAGGAGGAAAGCTGGTTTTTTTGAGAGGTCTGAAGATTAGTCAGTAATGGAGCCCTGTAGAGAAGGGAGGGGATGAGAAAGGAGGAAGCGAGAGTGATTTTGGAGGAGCTAGTAAGATACTGATTCTGACGGTAGAGCATACCTAGTTTTTGATGAGTTTTTTTTAATATTTAGTTGTAGATGGGAGTTGAAATTAAGCTGGTTGTCAATTTGAACACCTAGTAGCTTAGTTTCAGATACCAGTTCCAAGGGTGAGTTATTTTGGCTGGTAATTGAGAAAGAGTTTATATCGAAGGAAGTGGATTTGGAGGGGGTAAATACCATTAGTTTTGTTTTGGAGGCATTGAGTGCTAAGTGATTTATTTTCATCCAATGCTCAGTAATTGAAAAAGCTTCCTGAGTGAGTTTTTGGAGCAGAGAGGAAGAGGTGGCAGAGCAGATAATGGTAGAATCATCTGCATATTGGATGATGTTTGCAAATGGAATGGATTTGTGGAAATCGTTTATAAATATATTAAAGAGGAGGGGACCAAGAATAGATCCTTGGGGAACTCCAGTAGGGGTACTAAGGAAAGAGGAAGTGGCCTTTTTCCATATTACAGCTTGGTATCTATTTGATAAATAACTGGAGAACCAATTTATGGAGGAGGGAGAGAGGTTAAGTTCTGACAGTTTGGATAAGAGCAGGCTGTGTGAAATAGTGTCGAAGGCCTTGGAGAGGTCAAGTAGTAAGGTAGAGACAATGTGGCCGGAATCGCGTGCTCTATTAACAGTCTCAAGAAAGGACAGGAGGGCTGTCATAGTGCTATGATTTGGCCTGAATCCGTGTTGTGTAGGGGTTAAAAGGTTGTTATCTAAGAGATGTGGTAAGAGTTGAAGTTGGATACACTTTTCCAGAAGTTTAGATATGGGGGACAGGATAGCAATAGGACGGAAGTTGTTGAAGTTGCAATTGTTGCCTCCTTTATGGAGGGGGATGATAAAGGCTTGCTTCCACAGTTGGGGCACTGTGCATTCATGGATGGAGCGGTTGATTAGAATGCTAATGGGATAGGCAATTGCTTCTGCGGCTATACTTAGGAAGTAAGAGGGAATGTTGTCAGGAGCGTTGGTACATGGCTTCAGTTTCTGAAGGAGTTTCTTTATAGTGGAAGTGGGTATAGGTTTAAATGAGAATAGAGAAGAATGGGGAGAGAGAGAATTTGAGGAAGATACGGGTGATGAGGGGGTTAGAGTAGTGGATGAGGTGGAAGATAGACAGTGAGAAGATGAGAATGAGGAGGAAGTGGTAATGAGGGGAGGGTTGTTTGCAGGAGAGGGTGGGGGTGTATAAGATAATGAGGTGGAGCATGTGAAGGAGGAGGTGAGTTTGCTAATAGAGTCGATGAAAAAGGAGTTGAACTGCGTAGCTAGATCTAAATCTGGGCTATTTGGGTCTGGGGTTGGGGTGTGTGGTTTGCTGGGGTTAAGGAGGGTAGAGATCCCCTTCCAGAATCTTTGAGGGTTAGTTTTATTGTTGTTTTGGAGTGTGAAGAAGTATTTTTGTCTGTCAGAGATTATAAGCTTTTTTACTTTATTTCGAATGGTTTTGTATGCAATATGTTGTTTTGTGGTCTTATTTCTCAGATAGAGTCCCCAGGCTTTGTCTCTAAGGCGCATGATTGATAGTGTGGTTTTGGTTAGCCAGGGGGCAGAATTTGTTTTTATTCTTTTTGTTCTTAGTGGGGCTTGGGAATCAAGTATTTCTAAGAATGTAGAGTTGAAGTGAGCAACTGCATCTTCTAAGGGTAGTGTCTTTAGATTGTTCCAATTAATTGCTTTCAGAGAATATAAGAAGGTTGATGGGTTAAAGTTTTTGTCATTGCGGGTAGTGATGTAGTTATGGGTGCGGTAAGAGATACAGGGGAGTCGGCGAGTGAAAATAGGCAAGTGATCGCTAAGAGGGTCGGGAAGAATACCACTATCTGAGAAATAGTGGGGATGTGACACTAGAATCCAGTCAAGGATGGTGCCACAAGAGGGGTTTTTTGATGGGAGTGTTATTGTGTTGATTAGCTGAGAAAAGTTATATAGGTTGATATTAAGAGGGTTGGTTGGAGAATTGGATGGAGGCCCAGTTGATATTTACATCTCCTAAGATTATGGTTTCATTGCTGATATTGTTAGAGAGCCATGAGAGGATGTTTTCAAGTGTGGAAATATTGTCCCCTGTGGGGATGTAGAGGGATGCTAGACATATGTGTTTGTGCTTATTAACTTGTAGGAGAGTGAGGAGTACTTCAGCGTTGTTAAATTTTGGAGTAGGTTTGTTGTAGGGGGTAACTAGCAAGGAAAAAGAATATAGGAGAGCAACTTCACCGCCTTTTTTCTGGGTCCTGTCTTTTCTAATGATTGAATAGCTGGGTGGAGTTATTTCAGAGTCTTTTATAGAGGGTTTTAACCATGTTTCTGAAATAGATAGTATGTCAGGTTTGTTATGCATGAGCCATGCATGGAGGGTAGGGACTTTATTGACTATACTTTGTGAGTTTAGAGAAGTAAATAGTATAGGCCTGTGTGAGGAGGAAGAGGTGGAGGGGCCAGGGTTGGGATGGATGTCACCAGATAAAAGACTGGTAATGAGATGAAAGATTGGGTTAGAAAGGTAATTGAGTAGAGTAAGAAAACGATTAGGGTCTGTTGTGATGGTCAGAGGGTCTTTAGTTACTATGGGGATAGGGTTTTTCTGAGAGGAGAAAACTTTGAATGAGAAGGTTAGAAGCTGTGTTATTGGGTATAGATGGGGAGAAATAGGAGAGTGTGAGGGTGAGAGAGGGGAGCTCAGGTGGTAGGTTGTGTGATAAAGTTGTGAATGGTAAGAAGTAGGAGGTTGGGTGAGGTAATAAAGATATGATAACTTAAGAGATAGTAATAGTAAAATAAAGATGGATGGGGGATTTAAAGGCATGTTGAAAGGGTTACTTGGTGTTAAGTGTTACAGTTATCTTATATATGTTGTAAGTTTATTGCGCAGTGGGAAGAAGAAAAAGTTTGACACTACCACCATATACTAGATATTGTTTGTGTTCCTAAAGAAATTACTGTAACTTCAAGTCAAGTTTTACCACCATTGATGTGCAGTGATCATGGGGTCATAAAGGTTAATTTGTTGCTAGATAATTCTGCCTAACTGAAATCTAAGCCAAGGCACAGAAGGTTAATTACAGATTATAGGGAAGCAAAAAAGTTGCTATATAAAACTAACTGGAGTGAGGTGTTCAGTGGAAAAACTGCAGATGGAATGTGGAAAGTTTTGAAAGAGAAATTGTTTGAGTGCAAAAAGTAAAAAAAATGTTTAACATCAGGATGTAGGAACATAACATCAGGGGGGTATATTTCCCTGAAAACAAGATACCTAATTAAGGTGAGAGACAAATAATATAAGAAATGGAAGACAGGTTGAACTACAACTTTGAAAACTGAAATAAATGAGCTGGACAAACAGATTAAGCATAGTATTAGACAAGATCAAGAACAATTTGAAGAAAATTTATATAAAGATATTGAGCATAATAGGAAACCTTTTTATAGATACATAAGATGTGGAAGGAGTAAAGATACACAAATTGATAAACTGTGTACAGATTCTAAAATTTATTCTCAGACACAACAGATTATAGATATATTTACAAAATCTTATGCAAAACAGTTTGGCTACACAAAAGGGGTGGTAAGTTGTCCTAGTGACATCCAGGTAACCCCAGATGCTGGAATTAAATTAGATTATATTGAAAAAGAACTGTCCAAATTGGATCCAAACAAAGCGCAAACACTTAAGCAAGAGCTTACACTGCCATTACATTTATTATTCACTAGGTCATATAAATATAGGGAGATTCCTCAAGATTGGAGACATGCACTTATTAAACCTGTCTTTAAGGGAAAGGAAAGTAGGACAAACCCAGAACCATATAGACCCTTAAGTCTACTTTCATGTTGTGGAAAAATAATGGAGAAGGTAATACTGGATAAGTTATTGTCAGAACTGGATAGGTTGGGACTTGAAACCATATATCAGCATGCATATGTTGAAAATAAATCTATTACCACCTGTAACATGATGTCCTATAACAATATAATAACAGCTATTAATGAAAATGTGTGCTGTGATGTGATTTATATAGATTTAACTTCAGCATTTGACAGGGTCATACACAAAACACTGATCAATAAATTAGTACAACTAGGTACTGATGTACTGTTGATAAGATGGATAGCTGCATGGCTTACAAATAGGACATGGCAAGTACCACACACCAACTGGACAGGTGAAATCCTTGGTTACAGTCAAGGTATCCCACAGGGCTCTGTACTAGGCCCTTACTTGTTTAGATTGCATCTTTCAGACCTTACTTTTTCATCTGAGGTGTTCTGCAGTCTATATGCTGATGACCTGAAATTGGGTAAACTGATTACAAGTGTTACAGATAAGGCATGTCTGCAAAATAATTTGACTAAATTGACCATTTGGGCACAGGAGAATAATATGTTGATAAATACATCAAAAACTAAGCATATGAGATGTGAGAGACATAAACTGAAAGGTGAATATTTAATACAGCACACAGTGATTGAAACTGTAGACTCATTTAAGGACCTGGGTATATGGGTAAATTCAGCTAGGAGTTTTTCTAATCATATTAACCAATTGACTAATGATAGTTATAGAACTATAGGTTATATAAAAAGATTTATAAAGTCTAGGAAATCGAACATAATGAAGTCATTGTTTGTTAGTTATATTAGACCCAAACTTGAGTATGGAATAACAATATGGAAATCCTATAGGAAAACAAGCATGAATAAACTGGAAAGAGTACAGCAGAAATATACTAAGGGCATCCATGGATGTGAAAATCTAAGTTATTATGAAAGACTAAAATATCCAAACTTGTACAGTGTCTCTTACAGATATTTAAGAAGAGATCTTATTCGGGTATTTTATTTTATTTATTTATTTATTTTACATTTGTTAACCGTGAAATTCCGACTGGACCAGGTCCATTTTCAGTGGAGGCCCGGAGAGAAAAGCTCCAACATCAAGTTATACAGATACAGTACATTCAGCATAATACACAAAACAGGTTATATCATGTATGCTGAGCATAGTAATATAACAAGAAATTAATAAAAACACTCCAGGTAAAAGAAGATATAGAACACTGGCAAAAAGACAATGTCAGTTATACATTGGTAAGAAAAGAAAATATATCAAGTGAGATTCTACAGTTAAAAGTACCCTTTCAGATGACCAAGCCTACAGGGGATCAGAACTCCAGCATGTGATCAGAGAGGAATTTGGGGAGTTAATAATAGTATGGGTAGGGTTATGTGATACAAGGGCATAACCAGTACTAAGAAGGTGCGATTTGAGGGAGTTTTTGAATATGGATGTGGAGGGGTCAGTGGACACGGATAGGGGAAGAGAGTTCCAATTTCTGGCAACGGTGTTGATGTAGAGCGCTTTCCCTGCATTATTGTTAGCCTTGGTGAAGGAGAGGAGAGATTTTTCACTGGATCTTAGGTACCGGTTTGCAGTATAGATAGTAAGTAGGTTGGATAATGAGTTTTTTTTTCAGGATATTTGAGAATATTGTAGGCTGTGCCCAGCTGTAGGGCATTTAGGGACAACTACCTCTGGGGAATGTTTGGGGTTATCAAAAAGTACTAGAGAATCATCAGATAACCTATGTAGAAGATTCTGTAGGAATGAGAAGTGTATTAATTGGTTCTCTGACAGAGTAGCTGATGCTTGGAACAGACTACCAAATTACACTAAAGCAAGTACTAGTTTAGATATTTTTAAGAACAGCCTGGACATTTATTATGGGAACAAGTGTTTTGGCATATTGGCAAGCTAGAAGGGCTTAATGCCCATGCTTGAAACATTTGTATGTATGTATGTATCTTATCTGTGATTACTTTCATCCCATGCGCCTTGAAAGTAAACACAGATAAGATGGCGCATAACATAGGAGTTTATGCCTATCCCATGAGTTTGTTTACAATGTCTAAGTGAGATAGTGTATCAAATGGCTTAGCCAGGTCAAGCTTGGCAATATGCACTGTTTTGCTCTCATCCATTCCCTTGGTGGCCTTCTCAAAGAAGTCCACCAGATTGAGTAGGATTTTTTTGGCCTTGTTGAAACCAGAATGGGTTGTAACCATTCCACCAAGATGAATGAACACTAGTAAGAATAAAAAGATCCGTGACTCGATAAAACCACAGCTTTATGGTAGGTGTAGAATCACTGACTTAGTGCTTTCACCCATAACATTGGGCTTCTTCAGAGTCAGTTACACTCAAAAAAAAAAATCAGGACTTTTATAGTCCTAAACAGGCAATCAGCCAATATAAAAAACATCCATTAAAATCCATTATCCAATTCAGCATTTAACCCAGGCCCTGCTGCAAAGAAAAAAAAACAGCACAATAAATAATATGATAAAACCACATCTTAAAACAGAAAAAATAGTTGTAATAAACTGTTTCATGTGAACCCCTTTGGTGAATACTTTGTCCAAGGAAAGTTAAAAGAAAGTTAAACATATAATCATCTGTTAAATAAATTGGGATTTGTGTTTCAAAACACTTGCAATAGAAATGCTTTCATTAATGCCTGGTGTTTTTGTTGCATCCAGGCGCAACTGCCATAGACATTCTCTCATCTCTAGTAAGGTTTTAACATCACCTCCCATGTCTTTTTTGGGCACCCTGCCAATGACAAAAAAATATAAACTTTTTGTAGTTGCCACACTTCTTACTGTGGTTAAATAAAGCACTTGTAGGCTTCTTGTTTTTTATGTCTCTGTTGTGTTTCAAAATACATACCCTTAATTTGTGTGTGGTCATTCCTGCCTAAAATGCCTGACATGATAGACAGGTGGCTACATATACTACCATGTCAGTATTGCAATTACAGTACCCTGGGCAGTTTAGTGTTCTTTTGTAACTGTCTATGTGTACATAAGGTCCATCATTAATAAACTTGCAACTACTGCATGTACCACACTTACCCATCCATGAGATGTTACTATTAGTTGTCCCTACACCTCTTTCCAACAACTCTTTCAAGTTGGAACCCCTACAGTTAGTGAATCTCGGGCTTGGACCCAATACTTATTTTAAGTCTGAAGGAAATACACTGTCCCATACTGTCTGGATAATGTTCTTAATTTTCATACCTGAATCATTATACTCCAGCACCATTGCCATAGAGTTGTTAGTAGCATGTGTATTAATCTCAATGTTATTAGATGAACCAATACTTCTACTTGAATCCAAGAGAATAGATCTAAAATGACTGCTTCTTCTCATTTCAACATCCTTACGTAACTTAGTCAATAAATCCATTGGATACCCTCTATTTGTGAACATGTCAATAAGCTTCAGCAGTTAAAATTTAAAACAGCCATCCTGACTAATAAGCCTTGACAATCGAATCATTTGACCCTTCACCACATTTTTCTTTTGAAAATGAGGGTGGCAACTCTCATAATGTAAAAAAGAGTTGCTGTATGTTCTTTTACGGTAAATGTTCGAATGTATATGGCCATTCTCTTTGTACAAAAGAATATCCGAAAATTCAATCCTATCTCTGTCCATGTGACTTGCAAATTTTAGAAAAGTGGTCGTGTTACTTAAATAACCAATAAAATCTTCCAGCTCTTGTTTTGAGCCCTTCCACAAAATCAGTATGTCATCTAGGTATCTTAAGTATGTCACGATCTTTGACATATAGACAGAATTAAATAAGTGTTGCTGTTCCCATTCTGCCAACACCAGGTTAGCATAGATGGGTGCATATCTGGCACCCATCGCAACCCCATTCGTCTGCTTGTAGTATTCCCCATCAAACAAAATGAAATTATTGGATAATACCAGTTCTAACAAATCCACAAGCAGGCCTCTTTTACATGGTGCAAATCACTGTACTTAGCCAGACTGTTGTTAAAGCTATCAATTTCAATATGGTGGGGGATCACCAAAAATAAGTTGACTACATCTACAGTCACAAACCAAAAGTCATCACCACAATTTAAATTCCTGATATTATCAAGGCAATGCCAAGAGTCCCTTAAAATGTGCGGAATATTGTTCAACACATTCTTACAAGTGATGTCTATATATGATGCTAGTGGTTCTGTTTTGGAGCCCTGAGCAGCTACAATGGGCCTAAATGGTGGAAAATTAACATTTTCATAAATTTTGGGGATACCAAAAATAGAGGGAATAACGGGGTTCTCCACTTTAAGATATTTAAACTCCTCATTAGAAATTATCCCATCACACATAAATTCATATAACTGCCAATCAATTTTGGCATAGGCCCTATGTACATCAAACCTAGAAACCCTCTCATAAGTTTCCGCATCATTTAATAGTACTTGCATTTTACAGGCATAGTCTGTGTTAGTCATGATGACTCTCTCTCCCCAGTCTGGTTTCATAACTCTGTACTGGTTGGTGTGTGTGAGCTGTCTCAAACAAAATTTTTCAGCACTGGATAAATTGTTGTTAGATATTTTTTCATATTGCAGACATCTCCTAATTTGGACTTCACACAACCATTCAAATACCATAACTGCTGGATTGTGCAGTGCAATGAATGCACTAGCTCTCTTAAAACTCAAGTAGTTACAATCATTGCCAGGCTTTGGATTGTTTACAAAAATAACCGTAAATTGAGAATCCCAGAATACAACTTAAGACTCATTAATAGTCTCCCAACCTCATATCTGTGGGTGGGAACAACAGAAAAACCTTTTTTCAACAAGATGACATAATATTCAGTAATCTTTAGATCTGAAAAATTATAAATTGTAAAATCTTTGTCACCCTCCTGTTTAATAACATATTGCATTGTCCAAACTACTGTCATCACAATGTTGTTCAGATTCAAGAGCAGAATTGTTCAAAATAGGGATGCCAGGATCAATACTGTCATCCAACAACTCATCATATACACTGCCAAGGTCTAATTGTTGAAGTTCGATTGGTAGTTGTGCCACTGATTGTGGCGACCTTGGAATGACCCCCCCATCTCCCCCTCTGTCGATATGTGTGCCCTCTCATTGGTGTCGTGTTTATATGATTCTGATACTGGGCACATTTCTGTAAACGGTCTGAGCGCCTCAGTGGGGGTGGGTTGCCTAACAAATGTTCATTGTCCTCACAAGTGTCAGTCTGTGCCACATTAAGCTCCTCTTTAGGATCCCTGTTTGCCTTGTTATTAAGAATGTCTCTGGGTGCTTCATCAACCCTCCTTTTAGAGGGGGTAAGCCCTCTTTTCTCTGTAGTCAGCAGTATCTCTCATAATCTTTCTTTGCTTTCTCTCCAGACCAACCTTAACAAACTTGTCAGTGTCTGCTAAAATTTTGTCGAAGAGCGCTTTGTTTATATCACATAATAAGTCATTCAGTATACTGTATACTGTAACTTGCAATTATTGTGGAGCTTTTCTCCCCGGACCTCCACTGAAAACGGGCTCTTCTTGGCCCAGTGGACTTCCCCGGTAATCAAACTTAAATAAATACATAAAATCTGTTTGTTACTGTACTTGTCTTAGGTAATTTTAATGGTATTCTGATATTTCCTAACCTCCTCTGTTACTGCAAAATCTCTTCTGAGGTTGCCAAAGTTCTCCTGAGCTCGCCAAAATATTTCTAAGTTTTGCAAAACTTTTCTACATTTATCGAAGTTCTACATTTGTACACATTTTCTGTATTTGGAAACTTTTCTCAGGGTCTGTGAACTTATTTCCAAGGATTCCTGGTACTGCAGGAGATCTGCCTCTTTTTGTCAAGCATTTGTTACTGCATATGAGCTCAAAACCAGTTCATTTTATATTAAGAGGGTTTCATTCTGCATTCTGGTGGGAGCATAATGCTGATTCAACCTATCCGAGTTGGGACCTGCATGTGGAAGATTTATTATGCATTTATCTGATTGGCCTGAGGGCGTAACTCTGTAAAAGTATTTCATCTTGCTGGTAATAAAGCCTTGCTTTGATGTGATTGTGGTTACCTATGCCTTGTATATAAGCAAACTTCTCCAGTTTAAAATCATGTATAGGAAATGATTTCCATAATCTCCCACTGTTCATAGCTGCTCAAGGAACTGCCAGTTTCCACAGAGAGCAGCACCACTACAGGTCATCTAATAGTATACTGCTAAATACTCTCATTAAACCTTTAAATGACTCTCTCCTATCCTTCTAATCTACTAATGATCAGGTATAGTGGATAGGTGCTTCCCTATCATCTCTGCTTCTGGCCTGGTAGATGTGGGCATCCTGAGGAAGTCTAGGAACTTAGTCGTGCTCACAGACAACCACTTAATTTTAGAACAGACAAACACTGTGTGGGAGTTGTAGATACACAATGTCATTAGAGGCTAAGTTCTCATATATACACACGAAATATGCAAACCAGGTTGTCAGCATTCACCCAAAAACTCACTGCCAACACTAAGGAATAAACACCTAGACCCACATATGTGGAGGTACTCACTTGTAATCTACCCAAACCTCCAAGACCTCCTAAAAGCATCTCTCAGTGGCTCCATGCGCACTCAAAAGAGACAGCACCTCACACAACTCATAACTCTAAAAATCATAGTAGCCCCACTTTCAAACTCATAATGCAACAGACCGCACAGCCAAACATTCTGTTTATTGAGGATTCCATTTTAAGACATACTGATGTCCCTCTTACCAGGCTAAACAAGGAGAAGATCACAGTGAGCTGTCTGGAGCCTGGATCCACCAGATCACACATGCACTTAGGTCTTTAAACCACAAGTACCAGTACGACATGGTCATAGTCCACGTGAACATAAACAACTAAGACATGCTTCACTGGACTACATGAAAAGAGGCACGATGGAGCTCTCTGAATATGTGCCACAGGCAGGTATGAATCTATCCTTGAGTAGCATCCTACCTTACCAATGATGATGCCACAGTACCAGCAAAAAATGATTGATTTCAACAATTGGATTAGTTTCTGGTGTCACAACAAGGGGATCCAATATCTGTCAGCCTAGGGAGGCATGATTGACAAACCATGATACTTTACCAGAGACAGATTGGACTTGTCACCACTTGGCTTCTGGATACTAGCAAAAACGTTATCTATCCACATAGTGCCTTTTGTAGGCCAAGCCAAGTTGATAAACTCTCCAACATAACAAAAATCACTCACGACTAACTATAGGTACTGCTGCTCAACACTAGGAGTTTAAATAAAAAATGCAGTACCTGGAAGCACTCCTCACCCTGGAGAATGCAGACATATGTACAGTCACAGAAACATGGTTCAGAACCATGGAGAGCACCCCAGCTATCAAAGGCTACAATGCTTTTCATACATTTTGATCTCCTTCAGCTCAGGATAAAACAAAGGTCGGAGGTGGGTCAGTGTTCATAAATGACAAGTATACTGCTAGACTGGTCCAACAACATGGCTCACTTGAGATGCTCCATGCCCAACTAACCATAGGTGTGACCCCCCCCCCCCATTATATCCTTGCTAGCTACAGATCCCCTAACATGAGTCTGGAAAAAACACCTACTGAGAAACCTACTGGAGTCTCTTAACATTCAGCTTAACACCATACTTATGGGTGACTTCAACTACCCCTCCATTCACTGTAAGACTTGTACGACCCATAATTCACTTGCTCAAAGATTTTTGGACTTTGCCAACACAAGCACCCTGGAGCAACTAATTAGCTCCCAAGATGTAGTACTCATGAAAATGGGGGAATGCTGCTCCCTCCCATGCATTAACTCTTCCCTGGTAAGATCTTACCATAAAATGGTCTCCTTTAATATTAAAACTGACTTAGAACCCACATCAAATTCCAAATTTGTTAAGAACTTTGCTGAGGCCAATTACCTCAAACTAAATGACAGCTTATTAAAGTTCCAAGCCCCTCCAAACCTGGACAACACCGATGCCTATTCTGAGCTGCACACAAAGGCACTGTACAACCACATTCATAGATGTATAGAGGAGGCAGTACCTGTCCGAATCAAACCAATGATTACTGACAAAAATAAACCACTCTGGTGGGTGTCTAGCATAAACAGGCTATTCATCAAAAGCAAAAATCCTCTCCAAAGCCAAGAAGCAACAGACAAAATAGTGCAAAAAGACACTCACCAGTCTAAACAAATTAAAGAGCTGGTCAAATCTGGGAAGGAGTAGGGGAGAGTCACTTAATGGTCTAAATCAAACTATGAGGCAAAGATAGCCTCCCAGGTGAAAGAAAACCATAAGGCTTTTCTAAATTTTGTTTGTGACCTCAGGGGGAAATGGTCAGCAATGTGCTGAGTAAATCATCAACAGCAACACTTACACTCAGCTGGAAACTATAGCAAACCTGCTGGCTGACAAGTTCAGTTCAAACTTCTCCCCCATCACCTCCTACTACACCCAGAGAAATACTTGCAACCATCACCCTACCAGCCATCATGATGAAGCAAGTCCTTACTGCACTCACTAAAGCCAAAAACACAGCCTCTATGGGTCCCAACACCATTTCTGGGTGCTTCTTAAATAGCTTAAAACAGAATCTATCAGAGAAAATCAGAGAAACTAGAAACCCTCTTTAACCACAGCCTTTGGACAGGCTTTGTCCTAGAGGAATGGAGGACTGCAACAGTCATCCCTCTGCACAAGGGAGGCCACAATGACCCGGGGAACTACAGACCCATAAGCTTGACTAGTCTTATCTGCAAGGGCATGGAGATAATTACCATGGACTTGATCAATAAAGATATACAAACTCTCCAAAAACTGGACCAGACCAAATTTGGCTTTGTCAAAGGGAGGTCTTGCATGCTTAGTCTGATGGATTTCTTCAAGAAAGTCACCAAGGCTGTGGATGAGGGTAAAATGGCACACACCATTTATCTAGACCTGGCCAAAACTTTTGACACAGTCCCCCACTTGGGAATCATAGATGCACTTGCTGTGTTAGGCATAAACCCCTACATCATCAGATGGATAGCAAACTGACCCATCTGACAGGATGCGTGTTGTCCATATAGGTGAATCCACTTCAAATAAAAAACTTTGTTACTAGTGGTGTCTCACAGAGCTCAGTGTTGGGGCCCTCCTGTTTGGTATATATTTCACTGAAATGAAGGCCAGTGTTGGGGGAGGGTCTCTGTCTTACCAAGTTCACAGATGACTGTAAGCTGGAAGCAATCACCAAATCCCCAAATGATGTTGACATCCTACAAACAGGCCTAAAAATGACAAAGAACTGGTGCCAAAACCATGGTCTGAGATTTAATGCTAAAATATGTGCAATCATGCTCTGCAGTAAATCAGATATCCCTGCAAATTATAATATTGTTGATAGCACACCCCTAAAAGTAGACCCAGTGGTGAGGGACCTAGGAACACAGATAGCTAGTAAGCTAAACTTTGACCACCAGGTGGCTACAGTAGTGAGGAAATCCTTCTGTGTGGTTCTACTTATAAGTAAAGGCATGCCATCAAGATCAAATATGTCATAGTGCCATTGTACTCAGCCCTCTTCAGGCCCATAATTGAGTACAATGCTCCCTTCTGCATGTACCTAACCAGGTACTTACACCAAATGGAGCAGCCCCAGAGGCACGGCCGGCCTTAGGCATAGGCGAACTAGGCAACCGCCTAGGGCGCCGTACAGGCCGGCCTCAAAAAGGTGCAATTCAGACCGGAGTTCTGTTGTGATGAGTCTCTAACCGGGAAAAGCCGAAGAGACAACTACAACATTTATTTTTTTTAAATTTCACCGCCGCCCATAGAGGCTACCAATTGCGCCCTCCCCGGCCTCAAAAGGGTGCAATTTACGGACCGGAGTTCTGCTGTGTGATGACCCCTAATCGGGAAAAGCTGAAAAACAACAACAACATTTTTTTTTTTTTTTAATTTCACCGCTGAGAGGCTAGCAACAATTGTGCCCTCCCCCACTTAAGCAGGGCGCAATTTACGGACCGGAGTTCTGCTGTGTGATGACCCCTAACCGGGAAAAGCCAAAAAACAACAACATTTTTTTTTTTTAAATTCACCACCGAGAGGCTAGCAACAATTGTGCCCTCCCCCACTTAAGCCCCTTCCCTAAGCCATGTCCTTCTTCTCTCTCATTCCCTCCCCCTGCATGATGTACATGCTGGAGGTGATGTGAGTGACTACTCTTATGGAGCATTATTTAAACTAACCTATCAGTGGTGATTTCGCACCACTGCCACTGATCCAATTAGCGTATATAAAGGGCTAACTCCCGCCTCTCGTTCCTAACTTCTTTGACGAGCTAGAGAGGCGGGTGCACCTATTGGCTATCGGCGAAGGCTTTTTTTGCAATCGGTGGATGTGAGTCAGCGTCGGGTTCTGAGTTGTTCCACGTGGGCTACTACTACTAGGAAAGGAAGGAACCGAGTGTGTTTTGGCGACGGCGTTTTAATTAATTTACGCAGTTTAGAAGAAGACCATCCTTATTTGGTTTATTATTTGAACTTCGGCGGCTAGGAGGTAAGTGAAGGATGGGGTCTGGGGATTTATTATATTTGTGAAGGAAGCAGGGCAAGTTTTTTTTTTTTATATATATATATATATATATATATATATATATATGTTTGTTTGTGTGTGAAAAAAGCAGGGGTCAGGGAAGCATGTAGTTGTGTGATTTTAAAGAAGCAGGGCAGCGCTTGGGATTTGTATTTGTGAAGGAAGCAGGCAAGCTTTTTTTTTTTTTTTTTTTTTTTGTTTGTTTGTGAAAAAAGCAGGAGCCAGGGAAGCATGTAATTGTGTGTGATTGAAAGAAGAGTCATTGATTACTTTGGTCAGCATCCAATTTAAGGTTAAGGTATGTTTAGCACTGTAATATTAGTATGTGAGTGTCCAGTTTAAGGTTAAGTATGCTTAATTTCTACTCATGGATTTTTTTCCCCTGCTTTCAGGAAGATTTTGATTGGTTCACTCTGGGTGCCCTTGTTTAGTTCACTTCGTTAGTATTGATTCACAGCGCATATTTTCTTAGTACTCAATTTTTTAACATCTATTAGTGATGTCCACTTTCTGGTTTGCATTACCAATGTTCCCGAGTGGTCCTGTTGTGTCTGTTTGGTGTGTACACCTTAATGGGACCTGTGGACTTGTTTTGTTATATAGAGGGGATTTTAACATCAATTAGTGATGTCCACTTTCTGGTTTGCATTGCCAATGTTCCCGAGTGGTCCTGTTGTGTCTGTTTGGTACATGCACCTTAATGGGACCCGTGGACTTGTTTTGTTATATAGAGGGGATTGTTGTGTATTCTATCGGGGTATATTGGTTTTTAAATCCAATATATTTCTCCTGCACCCTACTTGAAATATGGAATTTACACAATAGTCCTGTTCGGTTAGTCCATTTGTAGCTATCAAGACTCCGAATTGAGAAGAAGCAGGGCCAGGGAAGGGGCTGTTGTTAATGACCACTCTATAGTGCCATTTAAATATCGGCTGTTTGTGCATAAACTTGGTTAATTGTACAGACAGAATTTTGTGAAAGTTAATGTCTTAATAATGTGTTAGGTTCTACAGTAATAAGTACATAACAAGCTGGCTTCAGGCAGTTTTATTATTTTTAGCTTGTGTATTACGTGATAGCGATTTTGTTTGTTTATTTTTTTTTTTTTTTAGTTTCAAGTGATGCCTGCATTATATTTCGCTTATGTCAGTGAGTGCTCAGAGTGAAAGATGAATAAATTAGCCAGCTACAATGCAGTAGTTGTCTGCGATGGCTGAGGGTGTGCTGTTGACAGTATTCATACTGTTGATAGCCCCCATTCACATGTAGGTTTCTAGTCATGTTACTCTTGATTGATAAAATATTAAAGTAACTGCCTTGGATGAAAATAAGCATGCACATCCTTTTACAAATCACACCACACACTCATTTTGCCATAATTCCAATGTACACAAGAGAAGACCATCCTCAGCCTTGGTACCCCTTATGCTTGCCAGATATCTACACGCTTGTTGACTAGTCTGTGTTTAGGTCCACTCCTGATCATTCTGCCACTTGTGTTTTGTAATGTGGCTCTGGTGGTTTTGCTTAGTTTGTTGTGGTTTATTAATTTGTGTCTCTCCGGGTTATGTTTGCAGGTGTTTTGGTTTATGACCATTCATGACGTGTTGCTGGTACATTTTAGCTGCTTAAGTAACCAAGGTGTTTCATTCAGTGTGTGGCCATTTTCTTTGCTCAGTTTTCAGAAGTAAGATATAAAAGTTACTTTATTTTTCAGTGGACATGTCACATAATTTATCCAGATTTCAATTTGTGAATTCAGAAGTGTATATATCAGTTTTCTGTACGGCTAAGGTGCTGGTTTGCTGTGTGTTGGTTGGGATGATTCTGCTGTCCAGTGTACACTTAAAACTAATAAGCATGGACAATGCTGTGCAAGATGCAAAACCAAATCAGGAGTGCCCAGCCTTTATTTTGTAGTCTGCTTTGAGACGATGGGAAATCCAATATATTAATAGTATGAGAATTGACAAGTTTTGATAATGACAGCTTATTAATTTGTGTCATAGAGATTTACAGCTCATTCCAGCAGTTATGGTATTAAGTGACTATAGTCAACAAAGTGGAGCAGAGTACCAACATGAATTTGTATGTAGTTACCCACTTTACGGATATTGCATGTATGTGCTTCAGTTTGTTTTTTTACAAGTGGCACAGTTTTACCTTGGTGAATACTATATTCTTATTTCTGATTTCCTGTTGTGTTGTGACTGTATTGGTTGGGATTCTTCTAGTGTTGTAACACAAGCTACTACAATATTTACTTCATATCGGATGGTGATCAAGCTCTTTTTTTTTTTTTTTTTTTGCATGGTACAAGGACTGTGAGGAAAATAGAACTATTAGAATGTTTTATGAAATTAGCTTTTTGCTTTATTTCATTCCACCCATTGTTTAACCACAGTAGCCTATTTGACTGAACAGATTTCTGCTTTGATTTTTGTGATATATTTGATTTTTTTTACTGCAGATCAGTAGTATGTGAAAGCATATTTGATAGCAGCATAAGCATTGCTAGTGCAGCTTTTTGAATAATATTTGTGGTGACTTTACCTTCTGATTTTGTCAAATGCTATATAACTCTCGCTCACCTTTTTGCTGTTGGGCAATGCAGTTTTACATGTTTGAGTTTCTTTTGTGTGAAATTTTGGTGTATCAGTTTACTGTCAGTTATTTAATGAGCAGTGGCAAATTAAATGTCGTCTTGCACTACTGCATTTTTAGTTTGAGTTGCTAACACTCAGAAATTTGTTAAGTTGTTGGCTGCTGTGAGAATGACGTTACTAATTGTAAACGTAGAGTAAGTGTGTAATTTATATACCACAGTGCCTGGCTATTTAGCTATTTTCCTTTTGAAAATGTCTAGGACAGTTCATCAGTGCAGTTACCTGTAAAGGTATTTGGTGGTGGTAGGTTTTGTATTGCATGCTGCTGAAGTTCAAAATACCTATTGATTAAAACATGTAGGAAGAAATAATTGAATTTACTTGGCATTCTTGCCATAGTGGAGGAATAGCAGTGTGAGTGATGGAGACTCTATGTACAATAGCAGTGACCTTTGTAAACATGGTGTGAGTTTATTTCTACTGCTTCAGTGTGACTTTCTAACAATACATCAAAAATGTGAATGTTTTCTGTTTGCAGTACACTGATCTCACAGCAAAAATGTAAATTGAATGGTAATATGATTTAACAAAGTAATTTGTGTGCTGGTTTATATATAAATATTTTGTAGTACAAGTGAAAGAAGCAATTACGGCTGTCTTAATAGGTCCTATCTAAGGAACAGACTGTTGTGCTATAATATCTCAAGGAAATGTTGTACTGGCAGTAACAATCATATTATAGGGAGGCTCTACAGTGGACTTGTATAAGTGACTTAGGATCGTCTTTGGGGAGCATCAATGGTGTCGGCTTTTTTTTGTTGTAACGTAACATACAGTATGTTTACATTAATGTTTGTCCTTCATAGATCTTTCGGAAACTGGTTACCTTGAACTTGATTGGAACCAACTGAAATATTTGGAAGCTTCAAGTGCTCCAATGAATACCGCATCCTCTGCAATGAATACCGCATCCTCTGCAATGAATACCGCAGCCCCTACAATGAATACCGCATCCTCTGCATCTGTGAATCGGTAAACACTTCCATGACAACTGAATAGCATTCCTGGTGCCTTACATTGTAGGCACGATCTGTGTGGACAGTAAATTAGATGAAAAATTAGCCACATCATCACTTTATAAACCAGTACAGTAATAGCATTCGAAATGTTTATAAGTAAATGGATAGGATGACATGGGGGTAAATATGGTCAATGTATGCAAGCTCTAGTTCCAGATGACTGATTCTTGATTTGAATTTGCTGTCTAGTGCCAGAAATGGAGAAGCCAGTACAGTGTTCTGCTGTTTTCTAATTTTGTATAGTGTGATTTTGTATAGTATAAAGTTGGCTCTAATACATGTACTTAGTTATACAACCAGTTGTAGTTGCAAGGCCTAGTTGGTTGAATTGCAAGACTTGGGGGTAGGCAGCTCAAAGAATTGAGGGAGTTTATGAACACTGCAGTTTCCATTCCTAACATCTGAATTTCCAAAATTTATTTTTAACAGACAGCCTGGAAAAGGTCCAAAGAAGCTTTCTGGTACAGCAAATAGAAAAAGAAAGGCCCAGAGAGAATTGCAAGTGGCTAGTTTACGTGCTTCAATGATGCGATTTATGCAGTCTAGTCAGACATTAGACAGCAGTCAGTGGCAAGACAGGGACAGTGAAATGCTTCAAGAGGCAGATTTCTCTGAGGTGCCAAGCAGTCCTTCCAGACCAGGTGAAAGTGACAGTTCCTGCCAAAGTCCCAGCGATGCTTGCTGTATGGCAGATGTTGAGAATACTGGTACTGGATGTACAGATAATGAATCTGAGTCAGAGGTGTGTGATAATGGCTCTGACCTTGCAGGTGGTAATGCCGAGTGTGACAGAGAGTGTGGAGATCAGTCAGTGTCTGGGGCATCCATTGACTCTATTCCTGTGTGGTCAGAGCTAGGAGCAAGTCATGTATCTGACCAAGTAGTAGATATATGTGAGGAGGAAAATAAGGAAGTAGATCCAGTAACGCACAGGGAAGTCGAAAGTGACCCTGCTAAATGGCCAGATCCCATGGATGATAAAGTTCGCTGTCTGTTAAGTGCTGCAGGGCCTGCTCAGATAATGAAAAACAGTTTCCCCTATGATGATCACCATAGAAGATTCAATCCCATCTTTTATAATAAAAGACTTACAAATGGTGAGACAGTCAGAAGGTCTTGGTTGGTGCATTCCGAAGGTAGTGACTTAGTATTTTGTTTTTGTTGCAAACTCTTCAGCAGTACTCATTTAGTTGCCCTGTCTAGTACAGGAACATGTGACTGGAAAAATTTGGGACAAAAGCTTATAGAACACGAGCGATCAGTGAAACATAAAGAAGCTGCTGCTAAGTGGAGTGACTTGCACTTGAGGCTTAAGAATAGCTCCACCATTGATCACCACCGTGAGAACATGATTAAGTCGGAGAGAAAATACTGGAGAAATGTTCTGGAAAGACTGCTTGCAATCCGTCAGTACTTGTCCCAACATAACTTGGCATTTAGGGGTAGTGAGAATCGACTCTTTACAAGTGGTAGTGGCAACTTCCTCGGGTTAGTGCAGCTGTTGGGAAAGTTTGATCCAGTAATACAAGAGCATCTTCGTCGTATCAGTAATGCTGAGATCCATGATCACTACTTGGGGAAAACCATTCAGAACGAGTTGATAATGTTAATGTCAAAGTCTGTCAGAGACACTATTTTGCAAAAGATAACAGATGCAATGTACTATTCCATTATATTGGATTGCACTCCTGACTGCAGTCATCAGGAACAGATGTCACTGACTGTCCGTATTGCTGAATGCAATGAAAGTGTCGAAGTTAAGGAGTACTTCTTGTCCTTCATCCAGGTTACTGAGACTACTGGTGGTTTTCTGATGGACATTGTATTAAATGAACTCAAAAGTTTGGGAGTTCCCCTCGAAAACTGCAGAGGCCAGGGTTATGACAATGGCTCTAATATGAAGGGGAAACATTCTGGTGTTCAGGCAAGAATCTTGGCCTTAAATCCACGTGCATTTTTTGCACCCTGTGGCTGTCATAATCTCAATCTAGTAATTGGTGATGCTGCAAAGTCTTCAATAGATGCTGTTTCATTCTTTGGTAATCTGCAACGAATGTACACTCTGTTTACATCGTCTACTCAGAGGTACAAAATATTTCGTGATAATGTGTCAGGTCTAACTGTAAAGCCACTGTGTGAGACCAGGTGGGAGTGTAGGGTAGAAAGTGTGAAAGCAGTGAGATACCAAGTGGGTACAGTTTATGATGCCTTAGTTTCAGTGGCGGAAGTTACAAAAGGGAAGGATCCTAAAGCATATTCAGAAGCAGCATCACTGAGCAGTACAATGAAAAGTGCTACGTTTTTATTAGCGCTGGTCGTCTGGTATGATGTATTAGTAAAGGTTGGACAAGTCGGTAAACTTTTACAAAGCTCATCCATGCAAATTGATCAAGCAGTGATTCTGCTTGAAGAACTGAAAAGTTTTTTAACAGAATACATGGCTACAGGGTACGAAAAGGCAAAAGTGACTGCTACTGAGCTAGCTGAAGAACTGGAGGTAGAACTCAAGTTTCCTGGTGCAGATGAGGTGAGACCCAGGAAAAAGAGGAAGCTTTTTGGTTATGAAGCTGATGATCAGTGTCTAATTAGTCCTGAACAGAATTTTAAAGTCAACTTTTTCAACTCTCTTGTTGATGTTGCACTGTCATCTGTGCAGGACAGGTTCACTCAACTTGCAGCTCATAGTGCTACTTTTGGCTTCCTCTACAACATACAAGACCTCTGTACTGTTTCTGATGATAAGCTATTGCAGCTCTGTAAAGACTTGCAGAATCTTTTAACCCACAATGACTCTGCTGATATCGATGCAGTAGAGCTGTATGAGGAAATGAAAACCCTTTGCCACATTATTCCAAAGGGATTATCAGCACTGGATGTCCTTAATGTAATGAAAAAGTGATTGTTAGTGGAGATATTCCCACAGGTAGTGGTAGCTCTACGCATTTTGTTGACTCTGCCAGTGACAGTTGCATCTGGGGAGAGAAGCTTCTCCAAACTCAAACTAATCAAAACATACTTAAGAAGTACTATGCTACAGGATAGACTGGTGGGCTTGGCTATGATTTCTATTAATAATGAAATATCTTGCCAGATAGACTCTGCTGATATAATTGATAGATTTGCTCAGTACAAGGCAAGAAAAGTGCGGTTTTAGAAAGTGGCTAGGTATGAATCTAACAGTGTGCAAATTTTGTATGACTTCACAACAGTTGTAAGCGGAAGGCACAACAGTTCTGTAGTATGTGAGTTCCTGTAGGGAAGCACTACAGTGGAGTTGGCAGGTAAGCACAAAGTATGGTCAGCTATGCACTTTTGTAACTTACCTGAATGGGTATAACGAAGCTGACTAACCATGTTCTTGCATGTGTACTGAAGGTATAGTTGCCTACTGCCAATAGGGTCATTGCCAGTCTTTGATCAATTATCTGACAATGGTATAGTATATTTAACATAAATTGTGACAAGCCTACTGTTTTTAAGCAACTCAAGTAGAAATGACAGTTTGAACAAGTGTAACATTTCACTGAAACATTGCATATAGAAATGTCACTGACTGTCCGTATTGCTGAATGCAATGAAACTGTGGAAGGAAATGTGTACTTTTCTCCTTCCTCCAGGCTACTGAGACTGCTGCTGGCTTTCTCAGTGACATTGTTTTAAATTAACTCAAGTTGGGGAGTTCCACTAAACTGCAGTGGCCAGGGTTATGACAATGGCTGTTAATATGAAGGGAAAACATTGTTCAGGCAAGAATTTTGTCTTTACAGCCACATGCATTTCTTGTACCCTGTGGCTGTCACAGTCTCAATCTAGTAATTGCTGATGCAAAGTTTTCAGTAGATGCTGTTTCATTCTTTGGTAATCTGCAATGAGTGTACACTGTTTACATTCTCTAACTCGGGTACAAACTATTTTGTCATGTGTCAGGTCTAACTGCAAAGCCACTTAGACCAGGTGGGAGTGTAGGGTAGAAAGTGTCAAAGCAGTGTGATCTGAAGTGGGTGCACTTTGCAATGCCTTGGTTTCAGTGGCAGAACTTACAAAAGGCAAGGATCCTAAGGCATATCTGAAGCGGCATTGCTGAGCAGTACAAGAAGTGCTACATTTTAATAGTGCTGGTGGTCTGGTATGATGCATTAGTAGCACTGGTGGTCTGATATGATGCATTAGTAGCACTGGTAGTCTGGAATGATGCATTAGTAGCACTGGTAGTCTGGTATGATGCATTAGTAGTACTGGTAGTCTGGTATGATGCATTAGTAGCACTGGTAGTCTGGTATGATGCATTAGAGAAGGTTGGACAAGTCAGTAAACATTTGCAAAGCTCTCCCATGCAAATTGATCAAGCAGTGATTCTGCTTGATGAACTGAAAAGGCTTTTAACAGAATACAGGGCCACAGGATACGAAAAGGCAAAAGTAACTGCTACTGAGCTAGCCTAGCTGAAGCACTGGAGGTAGGATTGAACATTCTTGGTGCAGAGTAGGTGAGACCCAGGAAAGAGGCTTTTTGGTTATGCACCAAATGATTGTAATTAGTCCTGAACAGAATTTTAAAGTGAACTTTCAACACTCTTGTTGATGTTGCACTGTCATCTGTGCAGGACAGGTTCACTCAGTTTACAGCTCATAGTGCTACTTTTGGCTTTATCTATAACATAGAGGAACTCTTGGTAGTTACTGAAGATATTTCAATTCTGTCTAACCCACTTTGCATTTGCGGATATGCAGTACAGCTGTATGAGGAATTAAACACTGATAATCCCTTTGGAGTAATGTCAGTGCTGGATGTCCTTAATGTAATAAATGCATATTCATGGAGATATTACCAGAGGTAGCGCTGCACATTTTTTTGACACTGCATGTGACCGTTGCATCTGGGGAGTGAAGTTTCTCCAAACTAAGTGCTATGTTACGAAATAAACTTGTGGGATTGGCTATGATCTGAATTAATAATTGATCTTGCCAGATGGACTGCTGTTATAACTGATTTGCTCATTGCAAGGCATGAAAAGTGCAGCTTTTGTAAGTAGCTAGGTAGAGACTGGACAGTGTGCAAAGTATGCATGATTTCACCTCTGATGTACCCTGTATTCTGATCCTACAGCGGAAGGCATAACAGTACTGTACTATGCCAGAGTTCCTGTAGGGCAGCACAAAGTACTGTCAGCTAGGCACTATTCTGTACTACTGTAACTGGCTTACCTGAATTTCTAGAACAAAGTTGAACCCTATTCTTCCATCTGCTAATCTTTCTGCATGCATAATGGTGTGGTTGCATAATGGCAGTAGGGTCATTGCCAGTCTCATCTGCCAGTTACAGTATCTATACAGTGAACTGTGTGCCAACTGAACACTGTTTTTAAGTGCCTCATGCAGACATGACAAGTGTAACATGTCACTGAAACATTGCATGTCACTGTCCATTTTTTGAATGCAATGAAACTGGAAGGAAAGGGGTACTTTTTGTCCCATGTTACTGGGACTACTGGTGGATTTCTCACTGACAATGTTAAATGAACTTACGTTTGGGAATTCCACTACAGAACTGCAGAGGCCAGAGTTATGACATATTGTCTCTAATATGAAATGAAAACATTCTGGTGTTGCAAGTATCTTGTCTTTAAATCCACATGCATTTGTTGTACCCTCAGGCTGTCACAGTCTCAATCTTGTAATTAGTGATGCTGCAAAGTCTTCAGTAGATGTTTCATTCTTTGGTAATCTGCAACGAATGTACACTCTTCAGAGGTACAAAATATTTTGTCATGTGTCAGGTCTATCTGTAAAGCCACTTTGTGAGACCAGGTGGAAGTGTAGGGTAGAAAGTGTCAAAGCAGTGTGATCTGAAGTGGGTGCACTTTCTAATGCCTTGGTTTCAGTGGCAGAACTTACAAAAGATAAGGATCCTAAGGCATATCTGAAGCAGCATGGCTGAGCAGTACAAGAAGTGCTAAGTTTTTAACAGTGCTGGTGGTCGAAGGTTGGACAAGTCAGTAAACATTTGCAAAGCTCTTCCATGCAAACTGATCAAGCAGTGATTCTGCTTGAACTGAAAAGTATTTTAACATAATACAGGGCCACAAGGTACAAAAAAGCAAAAGTAACTACTACTGAGCTAGCTCAAGCACTGGAGGTAGAATTGCAGTTTCCTGGTGCAGATGAGGTGAGACCCAGGAAAGCGGAGGCTTTTTTGTTATGAGCCAAATGACTAGTCCTGAACAGAATAGTAAAGTCAACTTTTAACACTCGTGTTGATGTTGCAATCATCTGTGAAGGACAGGTTCACTCAACGTGCAGCTCAGTGCTACTTTTGGCTTCATCTACAACATTCTGGAACTCTTGATATTCTGTCTAACCCACTTTGAATCTGCTGATATTGATGCAGTACAGCTGTATGAGGAATTAAACACTCGCATTACTCCAAAGGGATTGTCAGTGCTGGATGTCAATGTAATAAAGCGTGCATTAGTGAAGTTATTCCCACAGGTAGTGGTAGCTCTGCGCATTTTGTTGACACTGCCAATGACAGTTGCATCTGGGGAAAGAAGCTTCTCCAAACTACAACTGAAGTACTATGTGACAAGATAGACTTGTGGGCTTGGCTATGATTTCAATTAATCTGGTATCTTGCCAGACTATGGTGATATAATTGATTTGCTATAATTGATTTGCTCAGTGCAAGGCACGATAAGTGCAGCTTTAGTTAGTAGCTAGGTAGGGAATGAATAGTGTGCAAATTATGCATGATTTCACATCTGATTTACCCTGTAGTCAGGATTTTACAGTGTAAGGCATAACAATTGTGCAGTATGCCAGAGTTCCTGTAGGGAAGCAGTACAGCAAAGTTGGTAGGGAAGCTCAGAGTACTGTCAGCTGTGCACTATTCTCTACTACTGTGACTGGCTGAGCTGAATGGCTATAACAAAGTCAAACCCTGCTCTTGCATCTGCTAATGTTTCAGGGAATTGGTTATGGCTAGGCTTGTATAGACCCTAGGGACAATTTAGGTTCATCGTGTAATTAAAGGTGTAGTTGCATAATGCCAATAGGGTCAGTGCCAGTCTTTAATCAATTACCAGACAATGATACACTATCTTTCACAGGAACTGTGCCAACTGAAATTTCTTTTTTAAAAGACTGCAGTAGACATGACAGTTTGTACAAGTGTAACATTTCACTGTGAAACATTGCATATAGAAATGTACATCAAATGGCAGCAGGGGAATAAAACCAAACTATTACAATGTCTGAAGCATGAAATGAACCAGCTACATGAATGTGTCATGAAATTACTCAAGTGGGCCTGACAGTTTGGCAAGTTAAACATTTAACAGTCACACATTACATAGAAATGTGTCTAGTAGCCAGCAATGAAATAAAATCTGACAATATTTCAGTGTCTTTAACATGAACTGTGCCTAACCTTTTCCTAACCTTTTCAAAATTACTCAAGCAGACCGGACACTTTTTGTTCACTTTACACATTTATTGTAAAGTATTGCATATAGAAAGGCATGAATAGCAGCAGATAAAATGTGACAAATTTTAATGTCTAACATGAAGTGCACCTACTGAAATCTCATGTCTTCAACTTAAGTGGACCTGACAGTTTGTACAAGTTCAACACTTTACTGTTGAACACTGCATTTAGAAATGTACATCTAATAGCTAGCAAAGGAATACTTGAATGACAATTGTTGATGTCTTTCAAATGAAGGGTGTCAATTCAAGTGGACCTCACATTTCATTGTCAAACACGGCATATAGAAATGTACATCTAATGGCAGCAGTGGAATAAAACCTGACTACAATGTTTGAAGCATGAACTGAACCAGCTAAATGAATGTCTTGAAGTTACTCATGTGGACCTGACACTTTGCAAGTTGAACATTTAACTGTCAAACATTGCATATAGAAATGTCTAGTAGCCAGCAATTAAATAAAATCTGACAATATTTCAGTGTCTTTAGCATTAATTGTGCCATCTGAAACCCAATGTTTTAATCAAGCAGACTGGACAGTTTGTACAAGTGAAACACTTTTTTTATTGTTGAAGACTGCAGATAGAAATGCACATCTGGTAGCTAGCAAAGGAATAATTAAATGACAATTTCCGATGTCTTTCACATGAAGTGACAATTCAAGTGCACCTGGCAGTTTATACAAGTGTCAAACATTGCATAAAGAACTGTACATGTAATGGGACAGCAATGGAATAAAGTCATCTGACAATATTGAAATTTCTAGTATGAACTGTATAAAGTAAATGCCTAGTAGCCAGCAATGAAATAAAATCTGACAATATTTCAATGTTATTAGCATTAATTGCGCCAACTGAAACTGTTTTCAAATTGGTCAACCAGACCTGACAGTTTGTACAAGTGCAAAATTTTACTGTCAAAGATTGCATATAAAAATGTACTTGACACGTAATGGAATAAATCATTTGACAATATCACTGTCTCTCGTCTTAAATATGTCTTCAAATCACTTGAGTGGACCTGATAGTACACTGCTGTTATTTAAAACTGAATTTAAAGGTACCACATCCATCTGTAACCCATAATGGATAAGAAACATTGCCAATACAATGAGAAATCCGCTTGCTGTTGGTACGTTGTATGCAAAGTTCAAGACGTCAGTGACTGTAGTAACACTGCTTTCCTTTTTGGCCTCTGGGTCAGCATACAGCTGCAGCACCACCACATCACAATGTGTAGCTGTTTGAAGTATGTAGACTTGATGGCTGACCTGTGAAGAGCATGAAGCACATCAAGGTATATAGTAGTATTAATCTAGAGTTGCTGCTACACTAGACCAAATGAGAACTTCTACACAAACATCAATGCACCTTGCAAAAAAGTTAATACTGTCTCATGACTGTAGATGAATGCTACACTAGCAACAGATCAACCAGATTTAAGGATAATTCAGCCTTCAGTTGCAGTCAACTACACTACAAGGTGTCTTACAGTATGACTTGGATTTTCATGCATTTAAACATCGGAAGAAAGAGTGTTTTGTGGGAGTGACCCATCTGTGGGCGTGGCTCAAATGGGGTGGGCGTGACTCAAACAGGGGTGTTCCTTGTGTTCAGTGTGGGTGGGGCTTAAGGGGCACCAGAGTAGTAGTTCGCCTAGGGTGCCGTTTCAGCTAAGGCCGGCCCTGCCCAGAGGTTTCTCACTAAAAAATTACAAAGCATAAGACACATGTCTTATGCAGCCCAACTAAAGACCCTATCCCTTTACTCCATCTCATACTGTTTATTGAGAAGTGACTTATGCCTGACCTACAAGGCATTCTCTGATCCAGCCCTGATGAAAATGTTACATATTCACAAGAAAAATTAAACTAGGGATAAGCGTTCCATGGACCTGAACCTTATTAATGACTTTAACAGAACTTGCTCCAGAGACAGATTCATGTCCCAAAGGCTACCTCATCTACGGAATAAACTTCCCAACTTTGTAAAATAAAGCCCATGCCTCAATCTCTTCAAAAAGAATTTGAGTAAATGGATGGGGAACCGTAAATTCACTCCCAGGGTACTGCCCATGTTCCTTATGGACAGAAGCAGTCTGTAAAATGACTCCAAAACCTAAAGACCCACTACCCTGATACTACCCCATCCCATATCTGGGGAATTAAGAAATAATATTGTCATATCCTGGGTATTAGGCTAGGCTTGTAAAGGCTCTTGTGCCATTAGCCTACTAATCACCTTTGAACCTATGAACCTATAAGACAGTGTGGTATGGGTAGTTCATACTGAACATCTGGCCTTACTGAATCCTACTGGAAGCCCACACATGGCCCATGAGTTAGTACAGGAAAAGAGTAAATTAGATGTATCCGACAATATTTTAGGGTAAACACCACACAAATGAGTCATAGCTTACTGCAATGCTTGGTTTATCTATAACAGGTGAAAATAACAAAAGAGAAGCAAATGAAAAAATGTTGCTTAGAAAACAGGCTTGAAATGAGAAAGTTGAGGGCCTTAGTTATTTCAAATGGTAGTAAGCTAAGAATTATAAAACGTGACTTGTTTATTTTCCAGTGGAGCTGCATTTCTATGATAAACTTAATCTCACTCATTTTGTCAGTGCTATCTTATCTTGTTTTGCAATACATGGATTTATACTGGTACGGGACCCAATCACATATTACAACATTGTTACAGCCTATTTGTTAAAGACATCCCAAGCAGAATTAGAATACTCAGGCTTTGCTTTCCCTTAGGCTTTTTCCCCGTGTGTTCCTGCCTAAAGAGATAATAATCTAAGCTCATCTTGGAAAAAAAAACTTCTGATATAGTTCTGGTTTCATGGGTGCAAAACTGTTTTGATTTTCAGTTGGTGTTGTAACTCTTTGCTACCACTACTTCAGTGGTAACAATATCTCTGGCTTGTGTAATAAAGTCTGAATTGCTTGCATGTATTCAACATTCATTTCACGGCAAGTGCCTCTCTTTTCTGCTATGGAAAACAAAATGGCATGTATGAATCCTGAGTTCAGTTTTCAATGACAATGCACTTAAAATTTGCAAATTAAATAGTCAGAGAATATTGCAGCAACAAGTATTGAATGTCATACTATCAACTTTCACCCAGCTGACGGCACTTACCTATTGTTCTTATTAATTTTCATGCAATGCTTGCATGCAATAAACACACTGGCTGTGATACATAACAATGAGATATATAATAGTTGCTTGCATCTAAATTTAGAAAGGCAAAAATTCAGCTTACATGGATTACTGCCTCAGTTTTTCCGTGTACTTTCCTCATGCAACTTGGAGATGTAATTCAATGTCTTCTCCTAGAAGGGTGGTATATTTCTGAACATCTTACTGAGAAAAACAATGCACTCTGATACAACACATTTTATATTAGCATGGATACGTGAATGTCTTTCAAGAGAATTCTTAAGTAAAAGGGTGGGATGATATAAAGGAACAGGACATCACCTTAAAAGAAAATATGTTTGCATAATGTATAAAATGTTTATATTGCTGGCAAATGAGGACTTCATAGGTGTAGACTTTTGTACATTTAGATTGTTAAACCACAGTAACAAATCAAAATGTATGATTACACTGAAACCAAGGTCCCAGGTGAACTAGGGACATTTATTAGTAATATTTTAAAAAAGGCAATACAAAAACAAGCAAGCTGTATCACAGAATATATTTTAAGAAGTAGGCACTTATAAGTTTATTTGTAAACTTTCTTCTTTTTACTTTATTCATTCTAGGGAGATCTGCATCTGTTCAAATGCAGACCCCCCCCCCCCACACACACACACATTTTGGTGTATTCATAGTGGATCTGCTTTTATATGCTGTATTCTGTTAGGTCTCTAAGCATGTCTGCAGGTTCAGCACTGTGGCATCACTGTTAGTGGCATTTCAGTGCCTTTCCTCGGCAGCTTTGATACCACAAGCAGTAAGCTCACAATACTTATAATGGAAGAGATAGCCTTGCATTCATCTAAACAGTAGAGGATTTGTTGAATCAAACAGCATGAAGAAGCCAAAAGCCGTACAGGAATTCAAGAATGCACTGCGCAGTTATAAAACAATTCTTAGAAGCTCTTTTGTGTTGGAGGGGAGATAAGCTGCGTAAATAAACAGATGATTTAGCAGTTAAGTAAAGCACTCGAAATGGCCCTGTAACATTCAGTCCTTTTCTACCATCAAATTTGATTCTGTGTATATCTAGACAAAATGTGTTTTCTGGGAATTTTTTCTCACAGACTTCACAACCACTAGCATAAGGTAAACAAATGTGTAGTTTCACAGGGGAGGGGGGGGGCATATAGGTCAGATATGAAAGGACAGCAACTGCATTTAAATGCTAATAGCCTTCCAAAGCAGCACATCAAGACATATAGTGCTGATTGCAACATAAGAGTCGGAAAACAGTTTACTTTGCATTTTTTTAATCATTTCAGTATGCTAAGGCTCTGTTGAGTAGAATGCTTTTCTAGGAAGTTCTGAATAAGGTTAGAGCACCAAGTCGTTTATAAGACAGCATACAGACAGTTTAACTATAGATCAGTAAAATAAACTATTTTGTAAGAGCAACACAGTGATCAGTTTTGTAAGCTACTATGTAAAATATATGGACTGGAAGTTAAAGACCTCTCAACTGTATAGATTTTTGCAGAATTTCCAGATTTTTGCCTCATATTTTTGGCCTGTTACTCATAAAATTGTGGTTTTCTGGCAAATTATTGCAAATCTTTGAAGACTGAAGTCAGAAAATAATGACAGGCATTTGAGATTCAGACCATACCCTTCATAAAATTCATGCTGATGCAAAACCTATTTTATCAAGTTTCTAAGTTTGTAAGAGCAATATTTAAAAATTGTCCCTATTTTTGGGCCTTTGTCTAGATTTCTTACTCTAAGAGGTTGAGAGCTATGTTTTCCATCCACCTCTTCCCTACACATTAGGGACTGCCGATATTAAACACATTTAAACAACTTTAAGTCAAATTTGGCAATATGACTCTGAAGTTTTAAGTTAAGAACCCTCGAGTCAGAAAACCCAAATAAAGAAATAACATATATATATATATATATATATATATATATATATATATATATATATATATAAAATGACATGCATTTGAGTTACATTCTTCATATTCTCCTGAAAATGTATGATATCACAAATCCTGTTATTCTAGCAACTTTCTAAGAGAAATATTTAAAATGCCTTTTTTTTTAGGCCTCTGAACCCCCTCCCTACACACACACACACACACACACACACACACACACACACACACACACACACACACACACACACACACACACACGCACACATGGGTAAAATCACAGAGGGATCAAATATCAAATTATTAATTAACTTTTAGTACCCACTTCATTCAGTTTCGGGTTTTGGGGAAACCAGAGCCTATCCCTGCATCACACACATGCACACTCATGTACATGAACACATACAGGTACTTTGGAGGATTTTCAATTCACTCACCCCATGTCTTTGGAATGTGGGAAGAAACTGGAGCATCCAGCACAAACTTATTCAAACAAAGAGAGTATAATCCGACTGCAGCAAAAACACTCAGCCCAGATCTCAACTGTCCCTGATCTTCAGGGATGTCCCTGATTTAGACTCAAATTTTAGGTTTGTCCCTCTTAATCCCTCTTAAAACTGGTGACTGCTGAAGAAAAGGTGGTGAATTGCCCTTAATAAATAATGACAGTAATTCAGAGTTATAGACGTTTTACTTCAGAAAATCTGTATATTAATCCACATTCACTTATTCTGCAAATCTTTCAAGTTTATAGTACAAATATATTAAAAATACCCCGATTGTCCCTGATTATTTGAGGATTTGCCCCTGATTCTGTTGACATTTGTCCCTGATCGGTTCAGCCAAGAACCAAACTGGAGATTCAAATGTTGTGAGGCAGTAAAGACATGACCACTTCAATACTGAATTGTACCATGACCAATTGAAGTGAACCGAAATAAAAGGCATAACATAAAAATAAAAACAGTAGCTTTTTTAACAAGAATTCATCCATAAAATGTATGGAATAACTTCTGAGTCGCTGTATGACCTTGGGGGAAAATCCAGTAAATCGAAACAAGATACAACTTCAAAATACAGAGGAAATACTTTTAACAATTATTCATCCACAGAATGTATGCAAGTAGTACAATAAATCATAAAACTTTATTCAAAAAGCAACAGTATAAATAGCAGTAATCATATCTGTAAAAAAACTATGCAACAAAGTAAACTCAGAAATTACAAATAGCAAAAGAAACACTTAGCAACATAATCCACCATACAGTTCAACAAACACTTTTCTTAATAATCCTTAACAAGTCTGGCACAGCTAAAACAGAGTCTGCAAAGCAGAAAAAGCACAATATCCTCATCTTTGTGCCAGTACATTCCCAACTGAGTCTATCCAGTTCTGGAATTAGAAAAAAAAACTTTCTTAAACTCAGAATAAACACAGATGACAACCTTAACCCTGACGATATTTCCACAGCTCTTTGCCATTCTTATCCTATTTAGCTTTATTTGGAAGCTCTTTAAAATGCAAGGTAGTCATCTTACTTTGCTGTTTTATTCTAGTCACTGATGCCATACCTTACATCATACCTTGCAATAAAGCTCTTAAAATCTGCAGTTACATTCCCATTATGTAACGGTGGCTCTTCTAGTGAATAAAACAACTTCCAACCAATTGCACTACTCCAGCTGCTATTCAGGTTGCTTGAAAATGTATTCACAACCAATTGCTAAAATGCCTACATGATCATAACAGCCTCTCAAACTTGTGCCATGCTTCTACCCAGGTCCCAACATAGAAAAAGCACTAATTATTTTATTCTGAAATGTTTTAATTGAAGCCATTATTTAAGGATACACATTACAATCAGAGTTTGGTGCATAATATTTTGTAAGACATAAGTCAATTCTATCTATTGCAGAGGGCTTCTGCAGTTCAGTTGAGGGAAGTCAAGAAATATGTTACTTATTTTTTGGCTTACCCCACATGTTATACTTTAAATATTCAAGAAATACAATGTGTGATTAATAGCAATTGTCATATAATTTGGGGTAATTCTGATTTGATTACACTTCTCAGTGACCATTCACTTCTGTAATTAAAAAAGGCATGTGTTGGAAAAATCAAGCATCAGTAGTGATATTGCTAACAGTAAGGATTTTGGCACATATTCATGAGGCTTTTGTAACACTTGTTAGATAGAGAACCATTGGTCAATTTATTTTTCTTAGTACAATGAAAAGAAGTTTTAGTCCCAAATATAGATTTACCTGTAAAATATAAAAAGTTTTATATATATATATATATATATATATATATATATATATATATATATATATATATATATATACAGCAACATGTTTTACATATCAGGGCTATTAAGAGGAAGACTTTAACACATGCATTATATAAACATTGTTTGCAATGTTTATATGTAGTATAGGTTTGTTTGTGTTTTTGTGTTTGTGTGTGTTTTGTTTGTTGTGGTGTGGGTTGGATGATGTATGTCTTGTGTGGTGTATGGTGTGTTTCTGTTCGTGATTTTGTAGTTTTGGGATTTGGGACGTTCAACTTTATGGTTTTGAAATACTGAAATTCGGGATTTCGGTATTTCAAGATTATAACGTGAACCCATATATAGACATAGCTAGACTCCGTACTTACACTGTATTGTAACATATCTATAACTAGTGCAATGTAGACTGTTGACCTGACAGAGCTAGTATCACACTGCATTCATTTTGCTAAAGTATTTCAATTTTATTGAGAAAAACTGCATATTTGCAATTTGCAACTGAAATTGAATTTTGCAGGTTTGATGTTTTGATAAAAGGAAATTAGGAAATATCTTTTCACAGATGTTTCTCTGTTTTGCAATGACATTGCTGGTAGGTTTTATACATGTCTACTGTTAGATTTCTGGTCTTATTTTCTATAAAAGTAGTAGTAAAAATTACTGTTACTTTTTCAACAAAAGGACCCTAATAGTGTGTGTGTGTGTGTGTGTGTGTGTGTGTGTGTGTGTGTGTGTGTGTGTGTGTGTGTGTGTGTGTGTGCACATCACTGTTACCTGATATTACTGTATTACACTACAATTTGTTGACCTACCAAGTGGTAAACCAAAATATTTTCAGTTTTGTTATTAGTAATTAATCAGAAGGGATAACACCATATATGGTTATATGACAAGCAACTGGTAGAGCTTTCATGGATTTCCATTCCAGTGATCACACATTATTAAATTATACTTATGCTAAAACACAATATAAAAGTGTTTTTGCAGGGTGGGAAAGCTCATTTCTATCTTCTTAACCCCTGCATCTTTGTACATACTAACTTTAAGATTGCACAGTGCAGGGTGGTGATTAATCAAGCAGCTCAAATTGTTTTGAGCTAACCAACTGGTAGCACATGTACGTGTGTGTGTGTGTGTGTGTGTGTGTGTGTGTGTGTGTGTGTGCGTGTGTGCGTGTGTGCGTGTGTGTGTGTGTGTGTGTGTGTCTGTATATCTATATCGATATATATCTATGCCTCTGTTTTTAACTTGCATGCTCCAATGTGATCTCACAAAGGGTGTGTATTGATGTCTCAATGATTTTTATCCTTCTTTTTTGATAACATTAGGGATGCTGACATTTGGGCATTTTCATTAATTTTAGTACCAATATATGGGGGGGTTGAAAGAGCGCTAACTTGGCTTTGAAAGCCACATGTAATAAAACATGGTCCAATTTATTACAGTGCAATATATTTTACTTATCTAACACCAGAACCTGCATACTATATTTATCCATTATTTATTTATGTATGTATGCATGCATGTATGTATGTATATATTTATTATTTCAATTCTCTTTTGATTATGTACTATTTCTTTTACGGAACAGTATTAATTGTAGTTATATGCAATTGGTAATGTTACAGGGATTTGAAGTTACTCTTCTTCTTTCAGCTTTTCCCGGTTAGGAGTCGCCACAGTGGATCACCTGTACACTCATGATTGGCAGTGGAGTTTTACGGTGTCGAGTTGCCAGCCCGGCACCCAACATTCCACAGAAGGCACATGCACGCAATCACACCTAGGGCCAATTTAGAGTGTCTGCTCCACCTACAGCATGTCTTTGAGATGAGGGAGGAAACCGGAGTACCTGGAGGAAACCCACGTGACCACAGGGAGGACATGCAGACTCCACACAGGAGGCACCCCAGCTGAGGATTGAACCGGAGAACCTCTTGCTGTGAGGCGGCAACGCTAACCGCTGCACCACCATGGCCGCCCAGGGATTTGAAGTTATTCTAAATTAGATTATTCCATTTTTTTAGATTCTTCTTCTTTTGATTGGTTGAGATGTATTTTTCTTGTTTTTCCTTTCTATTTGGGTTTTACAGCCATTATGGAAAGGTTGAGAGAATTTTTTTTTTTAATTTTTATTTTTATTACATAGGAGTTATTTTATTTATTCATTTTTATTTTCTTTCATGTTTGGTAAGGTGGATTTAGGTATTAATTTGGTTGGTTGAGTAAGTTCATTATTCTAGGGTGAGTTAGCACTTTTGTCACTGGTGGTATGTGTTAGATTTTGTGGTTGTCTTCTGGTGCTAGGGATTAGGTATGATGAAGATCATATTTGGTTAACAAATGGAAATCAATCAATCAGTCATGACTAGTGGTGTACTATATGAAATGTGTTGCTGAGACAAAGCCTTCATTTTCTCGGTTGTCTAATTTTTAATAATGAGGTGTTTTTTATGTGCTTTGCTTTGATGTCAGGTACACTGACTGTGGAAGAGATGGGTAGACTTTCCTTCATATTCTAGTTAATGACAATTTAGTTCAGTGTTGCATGGAGCCAGAGCCTATCCTGGCACACAGTGCTACAAGGTGGAGAATTTAATCCTTAACGGGAAATCACCTCCTACAAAATGTATGCAGTCAAACATACATACACAGACAGACAGATGCACACACACACAAGCGCATAAACACAGGCACGCGCACACACACACACACACACACACACACACACACACACACACACACACACACACACACACACACACACACAAAACAGTGCATACACACAGACACACATACTGTCTCACACACCAGCACTTTCATATATACACATACAGACACCCACACATACAGCACATACACATACTCTGTCACACAACAGCACATACATATACACACACACACACATACACACACACACACACACACACACACATACACACACACACACACACACACACACACACACACACACACACACACACACACACACACACATGCACCCACGACCCATGTACACATGTGACTACGAACAAATGGACTGAAGACTGCAAACATCTCCTGAAATACAAAACTATATTTACTCTTTACGGCACTGTATGTGTTCCTGGCCACCTTTTTTTTACTTAGAACACATTTTATTTTGTAAATTTTGTGGCTGAGTCTGTTTCAGTAGTATTAACAATTTTAATGTGGCATGCACACCTAGCTTGGACAACAGCGCTTTGGTCCCCACCCCCTTCCCTTGTTGCTTAGACACTCTTCATTGCTCAAATGTACTCCAGCTGTCAGTTTAGATTTTTGGGACAGAATTCTACAAAACTTTAAAATAAACAAGGTAAATATTCTACTTAAAATAACTGAATAGCCGGGATTTCTTAGCTCCAGAAGGCTACTGATGACTTCTCTCATCCTGTCTTTTTTTTACCTTATATTTCTAAATAGCATGAGTGTTCCTGATTCTCAGGTAACCTCAAGGCAATCACCCCACCCTCCTCACCAGAACTTATGTATACAGGTCCCCTACCTGGGCACCATTTTCAAATCAACTCTTGTAGCTGAAATTTTCCCCTATTGTCCCCTGGGCAGTGTGCTTGCCAAGTAAGTTTTTTGTTTTTACTGATGACTTCTCTCAGCCTGTTTTTGGTTCACCCTCGCTATGCTCGAGTTCACTATGCTCCGCTACATTTATACCAAGCCATACCTCACCACTTAGACCAATTAAACAATCCCTACCCTAACCACACCCCTTAAACTAATTGACCAATCCCTGCCCTAACCACACCTCTTAAACCAAGTAACTAATCTCTACCCATAACCCTCCACAGTCCCATATTAACATACATATCCAACCCATTAATCTCCAATACACCTCCCTACACAACTATAGTACCAAATTAAAGCCACATACTACCACAAATAACACATACACATAATAACTCTAAACCCTTCCCACAAAATTCTCACCTAGTTTATAACAGTGTCTTCTGTACAAATTTTCCTATTCCCCTCACTTACTATCTTTCTCCAGCTTGCCTCTTACCAAAAACATATAATACCAAACAACAATTTCCCCCCACATCCTTACTTCACTACACCCCATGTCACAACATACAATATCTCTATCGCTCCGGATCTCTTCAATCTATCCACTACAAATATTTTCTCTTATAGATACCTTTCAATACTACCCCTCCCAAATCTGGTCCTTAAGGTTATGAAGCTCCGACCCAAACCACCCCACCCACTCCCTCACAAAAAACACAACTAAAGCTAAGTGGTGACATACACCAAAACCCTGGCACTGATCCATTCCAGCAAACAACACTAATAACAGACTCCTCCCATCCAGTATAAATCTCTAATCTCAGACCTATTACCCAAAGTATTCTAATCATCAATATGAATATAAGAAGTCTTTTAAACAAAGTCCACAAACTCCACACAACCATCTCCCTTTACTCTCCCGATATAGCTATTATAACTGAAACATGGCTCAAGCCTCACATTAATGATAGTGAAATCCTTCCTGCTGGCTTCAACATCCACAGACTAGATAGAACTAAGAAATGTGCTAGAGAAGTAGCAGCTCTACAGAAAGACTCCCTGAAAATCCAAAGAGTCCAACCAAACCCCATGACTTACATAACAGTGAAATACTAATCTGTCAACTAGAAATCAACACAAACAAACATATAATCATAATCTCAGTCTACATCCCTCCTGGTAACAACCTTTCAACAACTGAAGACATACTGTGCTGGTCATCCTCTTCAACCAGGAGCCCATAATTACAGGAGAATTTAATACTGAGCAGTACACTTGCTCCTCAGACAGTCCCTCTAATCCCATTACTCTCTATGGATACACCCAAATTATAAACTCACCTACTAGGGTGGATAAACACAAGGGTAGGCTTTCAGCACTCGACTGGACCCTAACCAATAAACCTTCTCTGGTTTAGCACTTAGGCTGTCTCCCAGACTGCCTAAGTGATCACTTATCCACCTTTCTGCTGAGACACAGAACAAACCTTCCCAAATCAACTATATATAGATAAATTAGAAGCAATAAAAACATTTCGGCAACCACTTTTAAATCTCTGCTACAACACTGCGACTGGTCCCCATTATCACAACTCCACCTAGACTCTGCTGTTGAATACTTCAATAATAAATTCCTTAAGATTCTGAACACTTTAGCTCCTATTAGAAAAGATTGTGTGAAATCAAACTATACCCCATGGTTGACTAAAGAAACAAAACAACTACTTAAGGATAGAGACAAGGCATTGACTTACTACCACAGTAATAAAACACAAAGATTTTTTTGAAACTTACCGTCACTTAAGAAACAAATCTAAATCACAAATCAAACATGATAAAAGAACCTACTATACTCAAATTCAACAATCCTACCACAATAACCCCCCCCAAAATTCTGGAGCAACATAAAAAATAACTTCTTCAGCCTGAACAATCTACAACTGCATCCCCCACCACCTCCACCCAATTCAACTGTACAAATTACATCCTATCTCTGTTAAATAATACAAACAACACCTCACCATCCATTACACCTCCATCCTCAACTACTTCCACTGCCTTCTCCCTTAAGCCCATCCAGACTTCTACTATAAGAAAACTATTACATAAACTAAAACGCACAACCCTCAGAATTGATCAATTAACCAACACATACCTCAAGTTAGCAGCTGACTCCATCACCTATCCTATCTCTCTTTTGATCAATAGATCAATCAGAGAACAGTACATCCCCAAACTGTGGAAAACTTCATACATCATTCCTCTGCACAAAGGTGGTGTTTCAGCAGAATTTTCAAACTACAGACCAATAGCTATCCTCTCACCACTATCTAAAATCCATGAAAAATGCATCCACACTCAGCTTATGGATGATCTTACCTGCAATAATCTACTAACAAACTCTCAGCACGGCTTCAGGCCAAAACATAGTACAACATCTGCCCCACTAAGCTTCACTGACACTATTAACTACCTAAAATATGATGGGCAACAAGTTACATCCATCTTCTTAGATATGTCCAAGGCATTCGACACAGTATCACATCAAAACTCATAAATAGACTAGCATTATTAAATCTATCTCACTCTGCTCTCTCTTGCTTTCAAAACAATCTCACGGACCAACAACAAGCTGTGAAATGGCAAAATGACCTATCCACCCACTTGCCTGTTACAGTAAGGGTCCCACAAGGCTCAGTGTTAGGTCTACTTCTCTTTACAATTTTCACCAACAAGCTACATACAGCAACCAACCTGGCAACCACAATTCAATATGCAGATGATTCAACCTTAATATGTGTTGCCCCCTCCCTATCACAACTACAAGAAATAACACAACAATCCTTCACTGACATAGAATCTTACCTCTCCAAACAGCAATTAATTCTAAACTCCAGCAAAAACCAAACAAATGTTCTTCACCAATAAAAAGCCCATCAATGTAATAACACACTTCACTATCTTCTCAGCCAATAAAACCAAAATAGAACTCATTCCTCAAACCAAACTACTAGAGGTAACCATCAATAGTAACCTTAGATTTGACAAGCATATTGCAACAGTTATTAAAAAAAAAACATATCAAACTCGGCACACTCTACAGGACCAAACAATTCCTAACCAGCTCCACCAGGAAGGCCAATGCCAGGACCCATCTTTTCTCCACCTTGTTATATGTCTCATATGAACCTCAAAAAACAAGACCTAGCCAGATTGGAAGCATGCTATAATAAAATAGCCAAATTCACCATGAATTCCCCATATGGATCACACGACTGCACAGCACTCCATCAACTAAACTGGCTAGAACTACCCAACCTCCTCTCTCTCTCTCTCTCGCTACCAAATTACTACTGCCCATACCATCATTACCAAACCTGAAAACTGCCCCGCTCCCCATAACCTTGTTCAGCCATACTCAAACCACAGAACCCTAAGATCCACAGACAAATCCCTATTAAAGGTCACTAAATCCAATAATAGCTATGGAGACTCCTAATATTCCAGTCAAATCTCCAAAGCTTGGAACTCCATCCCCCAGTATATCCTTAATACCAACAACTCAGCCATGTTCAAAAATTTCTCAGGACCCACCTAACCAACAACTGGCAATGTTCTTGTACATCCCCAGGCTAAATTTAAGCAAATACTTCTGCCACTCACCTCTCATTCTTTACCCCCTTCTCATTCTCCACTTACCCCATTATATCTACTCACACTTTTTTCCTCAACCTCTCTACTATCCCTCACCCTCAGTCCCACTCCCACTACTGTGACCTATATCTGCCATTTTCTTTTCTTAGCTCACCCATCAAATACTGTCAGTTAGACCTGCAAAATTTCACTTACTATAGAAACACTGATATTATCCATTTCTGCATAATACTAGAACTTCTTTTCTGTATAATTCACTGTATTCCAAACCTTCTCATTTATATGTAACTGGAATAATCTCTAGAACTATCCAATGTATATTGTGGATTAAGCTGCAATTCCTCTGGCACCTGTACACTACTGATTGATGAATTGAAGTTATTATTTTTGTCTTATTCTATTTTTTGTATTGTATTGTACTATGCTGCTTTTGTCTGTGAAGCTTTTCTCCCCGGGGCTCTGCTGAAAATGGGCAATTAGCCCAGTTGGACTATCCCAGTAAACAAACGTAAAATAAAATAAAATAAAATAAATAAATCTGAAGGAATCTCTAATTCAACAATGGCACCTTTTTAGGATGGAGCAGGTAACCAGAATACAGAGTGAAAACCTAAACTTTATAGTTCTTTGGAAATGATCCCCGCAGGTAACACAATTTTCTCCTTTTGGTTCTATCTGTTTTAATATTTTAAGGAGCTATTTCTGTTGTGGTCTGCTAGAACATTCTAGCTTTTTAAAAATCCAGTGTTTTATATTTGGAACAGAAGAAAAGTACACCTTTGAATCTGTGGTTACAAAGACAGCAGTAATTCTGTACAATTCTGTTTTCATGCTTATGTCTAGTTTCAGAGCTGCTGCTCACAAAAGAAGCTTTAGAACAATCTCACTGATAATATAGTAACATTTAAATCACCTCATTACAATGATGTCTGGGTTACATTTTGTCAGACACTGCAAAGATCTACGCTGACTAGCGGCTTTGAATTAAAATATGCAGATTTAATTATTTGCCTAGAATACTGTTGAATTCATACAATTTTCATGACAGGGCAACAGGTGTGTGGAAAGATACAGGCTATAAATGTGGAAAGATCCAAGCTATAAATTAATTGTAAGTGCCTTTTAATAATTGGCATCAAAGAGACCATAAAGGGATAAAGGGATGTGTTTAGATGGCCGCAGATTTGTGGCTGTCCTGACAATACTGAGAAAATGTTGTGCTTTTGATATCTTTATGCTCAGAGGCTGAAATGAAACTGTCATTAATTTGGAGATATGACTAAAATTATTATGGTTGCACTTTACTTTATCTTACTAGAATTGTATTTATCTGACTGACAGTTTCTGCTAAACAGATAATCACTTTAGACATCAGCTATGCCTTATTTTGTGAGATGACCCAGAAAAGCACAAGGCTGAAACATTACCTGTCAGCAACAGTATGCAATGGTCGAATACAATGCAGCCTAAGTATCAAAGGAACATTCTGAAATGCGAAAAGTAGCAAAGGGTCAAATGTGCCAGCTACACATTCAAGAGCAAAGAAAATAATAACATGTTGCCCTGAGCTAATTAGCCACATGACATTCACAGATACAGATCTTTGCTTATAAGAACTCAGAATAAATACAGAATATCAAATGGCACAGACAAAAGTAATAAGGACCACTAAAAGTTGATCACTAGCAAGGGGTCTTTGATGTGAGACAGCGAAAGAATAAGGTCAGATAAAAAAAAAATCAGTGAAAAAAAACTATATATATATATATATATATATATATATATATATACACACACACACACACACACACACACACACACACACACACACACACACACACACACACACACACACTGCAGGGTAAAATTAGACTGCAAGGCATTAAGCACAGTTACAGTTGTCATGTAGATTGCTTTATGATTGACATCTGGTTTGCAAGAGGTGTTGTTCGTTATTTTGTTCTGTTTTTTTAACGCTGGAGTACAGCAAAGCAGACTATCTCTGGCAATAAGCAACTCCAAACACTGAGAGCTGTGATAGAATATTCTGGCACCACTGCAGGCCACATCACTTAAGTGCTATGATTTCTAAAGCTCAGAGGTTGAGGTATGCTGCAGGTTTTAAAATTTAGTTATGGTCAAACACAAGAATACATGGTCAAAAAATGATGACAGAGAGGGTTGAGGGTATTCACCCAAAGCTGAGTGCAGAAGTGAACTATGTATATATATTTTTTATGGAAACTTGTACAAGAGACTGAAAGACCACAAAAAGCACTGGGATGAGGCATAGCATTCAGCTGTCCCTGAATTCAGAGCATATCCCCAAATGTTGTCTCATAGTTTTTCCTGGCTGACCCTTAGAAAAGTTTAGATTTTCTGGTAAATCACTGAGAACTGCAGTTACTCAATAATGCCAGATTGTTAGAGTTTCATACCTTGTATTCTTCAAAAAATGAATGATATTGCAATACTTTTTGTTCTATTAACTTGATAAAAAGAAAATTAGAGTAATATTTTAGAATTGTTCCTGATTTTTGGCCTTTGTCTCCCATTAGTTTTGGCCGTGTCTCTGATTTTTGATCAAAGAAACTGGGAGCTGTAAATGGTTGGGGGAATCAAAAGCAATCATACATAAATTAATTAGTAAATAAGTTTTGTCTTTGAAACAACAGACTGACAAATACTAGTATACATTGCTTTGCATACACATTGCAGTGTATATATATATATATATATATAGAGAGAGAGAGAGAGAGAGAGAGAGTGAGAGAGAGAGAGGGTGTGAATGTGCAACTTTCTGAATGCTGTTTTGTGCCCTTATTGGTCAAGTGGACTGGTTGTCAAATTCAGGAAGAATCAAAGCTTGCAACATCAAGTGTAAGGTAAGTGGGACTGAACATTAATGCCAACTCTTTCTTTTATAAAAATGTTTTAACATTTGTGTTAAATGTGCGCATCTGTCTGTGTCTTTGTTTTATTTAGTGGTATAGTTAGGAAAAGGGTGTTTAGGACTATAATGTGAAGGGTGTAGGGTTAGGGCCAGGGGGTAGGGTTAGGATCACAGAGAGCACACATGAGTAAGGTGGTGCAGGGGCAAAACTGGCATTCACAATAGCTGTCAGGAGCAGGGTTAAACATTATAAAAGAGAAATCCCATGATAGCTACCTAAGTGGAGGCTGTACTATAACTGGCTCTTATTCCTTTAGGGAATAAATGTATCACATGTGGTGATAAGGGGTGAGAGTCCTGACACATGCTCATTATGTCTATACAGTATGCAGCAAAGAAGCTATTATATGCAGCTGCATAATACACCAGATTTCAATTTTTTTTCAGAATTAACATATAAAGGAAAAAGGTCCATATCCTGCCAAATCCATATGAGTGCTACAGTTAGCCATCATGCAGGTCCCTGCTCAGTTTTGTTTATTTATCCATGTCATCTTGTTTATTAACCAGGTAATACTTTTATGGCAGCTGCCTGTTCTGGATGTCACTGAAGAACACTGTTTAGTTAAATGACTTGCTCACGGTTATACAGTTTACGAATAGAAAGTAAAGGAATCAAACCCTGAAGTACAGAGTGATGCTATTTACCAGCTCATAGACTTAGCTTTCCATGCTAAACCACTGGATTGCCATTTCCATTGCTCTATCCCTTTTTTCTCTGAATCCCCTTGATTAAGTACAATGCATGACTGCCTCAGACAACAGATTCCAAGGTCCCTTTGATGTATTTTAAAGTGTCTTCTTGCATGAGCATCCTTCATCACCCCATCCACTTTGTCATTCCTCTTCAAATCACTTATTGCAAATGCATCCAGAAAATGGAGTGCATCCAAATCACGGTCCAATTTCCTTTCTCTTAAGTAATGTGTAAATGACCAACTTTCTGTGTTTGTTTTCATACCCTAGCCTCCTTTTGAGAAAGGGGGATACTGCCAGCATAGCTATCTGGAATTTTGTAAATAATTATATGTCATTTGTGAATATCAACATGATTTATATAAGATGCCTATGTTACAAATGTATTAGAACTGTATGTGTATGTGTATATCAAACTGCTGGTATAGAAGTGTGTGTTGAAAACAGTTTTGCAAAGTGCTGTTTTAAATATAACCACAGTATGCCCTACTGAAATAGAACAGAAATGCACATGCACAATTGGAACTGTGTAAATGTATATATTTTAACAGTGGAAACTGGAATACAGAAGACTAACTTCAGAAAAACAACTGAAATTAAATTATTTTATGGCTGCGTGTGTGTGTGTGTGTGTGTGTGTGTGTGTGTGTGTGTGTGTGTGTGTGTGTGTGTGTGTGTGAGCTACTTGGGCAGGGACATGAAGCACTGGCTGGACAGAGAGAGTGCTGGAAGTTTTGGCTTGGCCACTCAGCTGAGATCTCAGCTCTATAGCTGTGACAGTGGAGAGTCTTATTGAGGATCTGGAAAAAGAGGGAAAAACTGTGGTCTCTGTGTGCTCTTAAAGGGAATTTAACTTGATGCAGAGAGCTACACCTGGAAACACTGTGTGTGTACCTGTTTTAATTCCAGTGTACGTCCCCCACTGGTGCCAGTGGTGAGGATTGAGGCTGCTTGATTACTGATCCAGTGGGTGTGTCATCACATTACTGGTTGGCAGTGGTGGGATATCCACATACTGGGATTCAGTGGTGTGGATATTGAACTCCTGTAGCCTGTAAACATGGTCACTAAAGAAGGTATTTGTACTCTCAAGCAGCCACACTGTAGGCATTCAGAGTTTCATATCACAATAGTTTTATTTATTTTGTATTAGCTTAATTAGTCAGGAAGAATAGGCAAGGATGTCAGCAGAGGAGTATGGCAAGCTGACAAGGAACCAGTTAGCAGGGATGTGCCAACACAAAGGACTGGTGCATGCAAACCTGACTACAGCAGAAATGATTGCAGCCTTAGTCATAGCTGTATCACAGCCCAGCAACCAGGAGGACAATCAGACTGGCCTTGGGGATGTACAACTCTCAGAAAATGGACAGTTCAACTTTGCCTCAGATGACTTAAAAATCAGTGGAGACCAACCAGCTGGAACTAGAATCAGCAGAAAATTTGCAACATCTGGAAGCTGAAGAAAATGAGAGACTGAGATGTTTTGAGACTGAGGAAAATGAGAGTCAGAGGCAACATGAAAAGGAAATGCTGACTCTTTGCCAGGGTCATGGAGGTAATGGGGAAGGGAGTAACTGAACCCAAGAAGCAACAAAGGTCAGTAAATTTCTTCCACAATTTACAGAGGGTAATAATTTTGATAGTTTTATTCATATGTTTGAAAGGGTATGTAAACAGTATAATGTTGACCAAGGGCTCTGGGTACATTTCCTGACCCCCTTACTCCATGGTAAACTGTAACTGCTGTTTCTAAATTGTCTGATATGAATTGTTTAAATTATAATACATTAATGAAATGTTTATTAGAGTGTTTTAAGTTAACACCTGAAGCATATAGAAAAACATTTTGTGAGAACAGGCGCTGTGACACTGCCAGCCCAGCTATCTGGAATTTTGTAAATAATTCTATGCCATTTGTAAATATTGATATGATTTATACAGAACTGTATGTTATGTACTGAGCTTCAGGAATGTAACCACAGCATACCCTGCCAGAACATAGAAGATTAATTTACAAAACTTTAAGAAAATAAGTTGAAATTAAGTGCTTTACAATATGCTATAAAAGTTAGTTTCATTGTAGCAAGAAGACAGGATGTCTAGAACTAGAAGTTTTTTCTATTTTCTTGGAGAGAAGTATTTACTATGTTTAAAATGTAAAGTGTTTTATTCCTCTATTACTTCCTAGCAGCTGCAGTTCTGAGAGATGTGTACTTCTCACACAGAGATGTTAAAATTCTGTTAGTATCTGTTAGCCAGGAAACTGAAGGCAGGTGACAAAGAGTGGTGCCATCCAAACTGACCCAGCAGTAATGTTTGATAGTAATTAAGAACTCTCTCAGAGAGAGACTGTGTGCATTTTGTATTTTGTCTTGGACCTAGCAAGAACATCCACTCATCTGCATTTGCCTTGCTCTGTAAGTAAGTTATTTAGGGCATGGTATATCTTACATAGAGATAGGAATATAGTAAAGATTAGTTTAGATGTTTTCTGTATTTATTTGAGACAGTTCTGCAATGTTGTTTTAAAATATTCCCTGTGACTCTGAACTCTGCAGTTACTGTGTTGTTTGAGTAATGTCTTGTTCTTTTATTATTTATTATTAAATATATTTAAACCTATCTTTGAGGCTAATATTTGTGAGACATATTTACACTCTTAGCGTACTTGCATATGCATTTGGTGACACTGTACAGGCCACTCCTAAATAGCCTTGCTCTTGGTCACACTCACCCTTTGGATACTAGTAACATTACACAGTAAGCCTGCTCACCCTTTGTAAGGGCCTTAAGTAGTTGATAAAGAAGGGCTTATGGCAGTGATAACTACCTTATAGTCTGGGCAGAAGGGAGCATAGTTAGTAAACCTGTGCCAACCTTCCCCAGGTGTGTGTGTGTGTGTGTGTGTGTGTGTGTGTGTGTGTGTGTGTGCATGTGTGTGTGCATGTGTGTGTGTGTGTGTGTGTGTGTGTGTGTGTGTGTGTGTGTGTGTGTGTGTGTGTGTGTGTGTGTGTGTGTGTAAATCAAATCTTAAAGTGTGTATGTGTGTGTGTGTGTCAGCTACTTGGGCAGGGGCATGAAGCACTGTTTGGACAGAGAGGGTGCAGGAGGTCTTGGCCTGACCCCTCAGCTGAGTTCTTAATCTATAGCTGTGCAAGTGGGGAGTCTTACTGGGGATCTGGAGAAAGGTGGAGAAACTACCCCAGACTGACTGTGATCTCTGTGTGCTGTTAATGGAAATTGTACTTTACTGTGTGTGTACTTGTCATCCTCCCATTGTGTATGTCCCTCACTGTTGCCAGTAGTGAGAAATGAGGCGCCTTCATTACTGGGCCAGTGCAGGGGTATCACATATTAATTGGTGGCAGTGGTGGGATATCCACATCACATATTAATTAGTTGACAGTGGTTAGTGAGCCACATCCCATATTAATTGTATTGCAGTGGTGTGGACATTGAATTCCTGTAGCCTGTGTACAGTGGTCACTGAAGGTGTTTGTACTCTCAATCAGCCATGAAGTGAACATTCAGAGTTCATATCACAATTGTTTTATTTTTTTATTTTGTGTTAGCTTAGTTGGTCAGGGAGAGCAGGCAAGTATTTTAGCAGAGGAATAAAGCAAGCTGACAAGGAGCCACTTGGCTATAATGTGCCAGGCTAAAGGACTGGTGCATGTCAGCCTGACTAAAGCAGACTTGATTGCAACTTTAGTCACAGCTGCATCACAGAATAGCAACCAGGATGACAATCAGACTGGTCTTGGAGATGTACAACTCTCAGAAAATGGACAGCTCAACTGTTCCACAGAGGACTTAAAAATCCATCTAGAGTTAAAGAGACTTGAGCTGGAAGTTAAGCATTTGAAAACAGTGGCAGCAGAGAGACTGAGACATCTAAAGACTGAGGAAAATGAGAAACTGCAATGTCTGAAGGATGAGGAAGATGAGAAACTGTGATGTCTGGAAAATGAGGAGAAGGAGAGGCAGAGGCAACATGAAAAGGAGATGCTGACTCTTTGTCAGAGTCATTGAGGTAATGGGGAAGGGAGTAACTGCACCCCAGAAGCAACAAAGATCAGTAAATTTCTTCCACAGTTTACAGAGGGGGATAATTTTGATAGTTTCATTCATATGTCTGAGAGAGTATGTAATCAGTATAATGTTGACCAAGGGCTCTGGGTACGGTTCCTGACCCCCTTACTCAATGGTAAAGCTGTAACTATAATTTCTAAACTGTCATACATTGTTTAAATTATAATGTTGTAAAGAACTGTCTTTTAGAATGTTTTAAGTTAACACCTGAAGCTTACAGGAAAAAGTTTTGTGAGCATAGTCGCAAGGCAGAAGAAAGTGTGTGTGAATATGTTGCTGAACTAAGCACTTATTTTAATAGGGGGTGAGTGGATGTCAGGTCACCACATTTGAAGGGCCAGCAAGCCTTTTGGTGAGGGAACAAGCCCTTAGCACTTTCCCTGAGGACATGAGAAGCTGGTTATCTGATAGACAATGTAATACTGCAGATGAGTTGGGGAAGAAGGAGACCTATACCTAGCAAGCAGGGCATCACTGCACAGGAAAGAAACACCCAGTGCTGATTATTGGTCTAAGGGAACCCATGGTGGGCAGCCCAGACTGCCCCAACAGTCCAGGACCAAGGGTTAAATGTTTTAAATGCAACCAGTGGGGCAATGTAGCATATAGATGTACATAGAAGCAAGGTGAGGAACAAAAGGTGGGAGAGACAGTAAGTGGGAATGACAAAATGCCAGCAGTAAGTTGTCTCGAGACAACAAGGGTACCAAACTACCACAAGAGGTAATATCCTATCTTAGTGAATGGGAAAGAGGCCATGGCTAAGAGAGACACAGCTTCTATCTGAACCATTGTGAAGCCTGCAATGGTTACAGAGGAGCACTACTTCCTTGGGCAGTCTATTCCAGTCAGACCTTGAGGAGAGACTCCATTCCAAATACATTTGCCTAGGGTTCATCTTGACTGGGAGGGTGGAAAAGGAAGCAAGCGAGTAGGTGTGTTTGAGGATATCCTTGCAGATGTCCTGATAGGGAATGATTTTGATAATGCAGTACCCTATGTGCATTCAGTTACATGCAGTCAGGCTTGGAGACAAACATGTGGGTCTCTTAGCCTGGGTGGGCCTAGACAGACCACACACTGGAAGCCAGGACTGGTAAGGTGGCTACTTCAGGGAGGGATCTACCTGGTAGCAGTGAGACAGAAGGTGAGCCACAGCTGCTTGTGGGTACAGATATTCCCTTGACAGAGTGACTGTAAGAGCAGAGGTGAGTAGTAGTACCCAGGCTAACAGTGAGGCACTGCTGTTAGAGGATATCAGACTTCCTGTGGAAGGGGAGCTGGGAAGGGTTACAAAAAAAGAGTTAAGGCAGGCTCAGCTCTCAGACCCTATATTACAAGGCTTGAGGGAGGTAGCCAGGGAAGCACCTGATTCTCAAGGAAAGGAGGGAATCTGTATACTGGGACAAAGGGTTACTGTATAGAGATGGACCCCTCAGAGAGGGATAGATGGTGAGAGAATACAACAGTTGGTAGTCCCCAGAGCCTACTGTTTGGCACTTGTAACCATAGCCCATGACATTCCCTTTGCAGGTCATATGGCATTATGCAGAACTTTTACTGGCCGGGGATTTCTAGGGATGTAATATGGTACTGCAGGACCTGTGAGCAGTGTCAAAAGGTAGGCAAGGTAGGAGACAAGGTCAAACCTCCTTTGCTGGCTTTGCCTGTGATTGGGTAGCCACTTCAGATGGTAGCTATGGATATTGTGGGGCATCTGAGTACCCCAAGTTCCACAGGAAAGAAGTATATGCATGTGGTAGTAGATTATGCTACCAGATACCCTGAGGCAGTGGTCCTGTCCTCCATTGAGGCAGAAAAGGTGGCAAATGCTTTGTTAGAGATTTTCAGCAGGGTATGTTTCCCAAAAGAAATACTGACTGAAAGAGGTGCCAATTTCACATCAGACCTGCTGGCTTGTCTATGGGAATGCTGTGGCATGAAGCACCTATAGACTACCCCCTACCACCCCCAGACTAATGGTCTTGTGGAGATGTTAAACTCTACTCTAAAGATCACGCTATGGGCATTTGCAGACCAGTTTAAGAGGGAATGGGGCAAATATTTGCCATATCTCTTGTTTGCTTACAGAGAGGTGCCCCAGGAATCCACAGGTTTTTCACCCTTTGGGTTGCTGTACAGGTATAGGATGAAGGGACCTCTATATTTGATTTGTGATGAGTAGGAGGGTGAGTGTGAATCCCACAAGGAGTCTGTTGTGGCTTATGTCCTAATCCTCAGGACATGGCTTAGGGAACTTATGGGCTTGGCCCAGTAGAAACTGGCAGAAGCCCAACAGCAGAAAAAGGTCTGGTATGACAGGAATGCTCGAACTAGTGAGTATGCTGTGGGACATCAGGTTATGGTTCTCATTCCTGTCAGACACAACAAGCTGCAGGCAGCTTGGGAGGGACCCTTCAAAGGGAAAAGGAAGGTCAGTGATGTTAACTATGTGGTAGAACTGCTAGGCAGGAGGCAGGGGCATAAACTGTACCATGTTAACATGATGAAACCTTAACATGATAAGGAGGCCCTGGTGCTAAGTATTTGCAGTAGGAGGCAGGAGGAGTTTGAGGGGAATCTATGGCTACAGGGGAGCCAGCCAGCACAATTCCAAATTACTATGGTGGAGTCTAGGGTTGCAGGCATATGATTTGACAGTGCAACACTGTAATGGGGTTAGCAATGCTAATGCAGCTGGGATCTCAAGACAGGGTATGGGGTAATATATTCCCAGACAGGCTTATCCATCTCAAGCAACATTTCTCAAAGGTCACTTGAAAAACTAGCTTGAGTCTTTGAGGGAGGATGAAGTGTGACAAAGGGGGATACTACCAGCACAGCTATCTGGAATTTTGTAAATAATTATATGTCATTTGTGAATCTCAACATAATTTATATAAGATGCTTGGGTTACAAATGTATTAGAACTGTATGTCCTGTGTATATCAAACTACTGGTACAGACATGTGTGTTGAAAAGGTTTTCGCAAAGTGCTGTTTGAAATGTAACCACAGTGTGACCTGCTGGAATCGAACAGAAATGTACATGCACCATTGAAATGTGTAAATGTATATATTTTATACAGTGGAAACTGCAATACAGGAGTTAACTTCAGAAAAATAGCTGAAATTAAGTTACTTTATGGCTATGCAATAACATATGATATCTTTCAATTTTCAATGCAGCTAGACACAGAGTCTGTACCGGAAAGCTTTCTGTATTGTCTTCAGAGTGAACTAATTACTAGTTTTGAAATGCAAAGGAATGAAATTGTTTTATGACTTCCAGTACCTGCCAAAGAGCTGAGGTCTATGTATTTTCACAGGTAGATGCTAAATACTAACAGATTCCAACAGTGGAGGTTTCACCTGGGATAGTCAGATGACAAGAAATAATGTCATTCCGCAAGCTATCCCAGCAGTAATATTTGAGATATTAATTTAAAAAGTCTCTTAGAGAGACAGAGGATTCTGTATTCTGTTTTGGACCTGACAACAACTAGAAGATCCATTCACCACATCTGCCTTGCTCTGATGAAGTAAGTTTTTAGGGAATAGTATAATTCTCTTAGATATAGTCAGGAATATAGCAAAGCTTCATTTAGATATTTTTCTTTCTCTATTGGAGACTGTCCTGCATTGTTGTTTTAAATATTTCCTGCGATTTTGAACTCTGATGTCACTGTGATTGAGTATGTTCTTGTTCTTCTATTATTTATTATTAAATATATTTAAACCTTTCATTGTGGCTGATCTGTCTAGAGATATTTAAGTTTTGTGAGTGCTTGCATATTTATTTGACAACACTGTGTGGGCCACTCCTAATAGCCTTCCTCTTGGTCAGACTACTATTTGTAGTAATAGTAACATTACACAGTAAGATTGGACACCTTTTGTTAAGGCCCTTAAAGTAGCTGATAAGGAGTTAGCTGGTGACAGTGATAACTACCTTATAGTCTGGAAAAAAGGATGTATAGCTAGTAAACCTGTGCCAGCCTTTTCCTGGTGTGTGTGTGTGTGTGTGTGTGTGTGTGTGTGTGTGTGTGTGTGTGTGTGTGTGTGTGTGTGTGTGTGTGTGTGTGAATCAAACCTCAAAGAGTGTGTCTGTCAGCTACTTGGAGAGAGACACAAAGCACTGATTGGACAGAGAGAGTATTGGAGGTCTTGGTTTAGTCACTCAGCTGAGATCTCAACTCTATAGCTGTGCAAGTGGGAAGTCTTATTGGGGATCTGGAGAAAGAGGGAGAAACCAGCTCCAGACAGAATGTGGTCTCTATGTGCTCTTAAGGGAAATTGCACTTGATGCAGAGAGCTGCATCTGGAAATACTGTGTGTGTATCTGTTATCCTCTCAATGTATGTCCTCCACTGTTGTCAGTGGTGAAGATTGAGGCCCCTTGATTACTGGTCCAGTGGTGGGTCATCATACTTCTTCCTACCCCTCACCATTTTGGTGCATCTGTATGGTATGATTTCCACCAGATTCATTTTCATCTCCATGATCATAAGTGTACAATTCTGTAATCAATTTGAACAGCATAAAGCAATTAACAGCTTGCTCTTTATTCCTTAATTAAAACATTACTTCTCAGGAGATCAGCATTTGGCAGCATCAGTGCCTAGGGATTTCATCACAGTTAAGAGGCATATATATAGCCTTCTTAAGAGCTTCATGCCATAATCCCGGGTTTGATTCCTTCAGTTTCTACTTGCATACTCTGCAACTCTTGAGCAAGTCACTTAACAAGCAGTGCACTTAGATCACCAGTGAAATGAGTCACTCGTACCCATTGGGCTTACTAGTGTTTGCCTGCTTAACAGCTGAGATCTGTAAAAACTGGAGCTGATAATGGAACAGAATCCAGAAGTATGTTATGCATCTCACTAAGCCCCAGAAAAAATGTTTTACTGTAGCATGATCTATTTTTTCTTCAAGTAACTTTTTAGAAAACCTGTGCCAAGACTGAATCATTAGTGCAGTCATTGTGTTGTTTTGCATATGAATTCTCTGATAATGTTCACCTTAAGTTTGGGTTCCCTGAGGATGTGATATGAACTAAAAAAGAGAAAAAACAAAATCTTGGTCTAATAAATCACAGAAAAGTGCAATGTGAACTTTACATTCATTCAGGAATTTGACTCTTCAAGGTAAAGTACATTCAATAATCCTGTGCAACTAAAAATCAGGTTCCGTAATGTGGAGAAAGGCTCCATTTGGGAATTGGCCACTGAGCTCTAGGATAATTTTGAATGGAAGCATGCTGTTAAAGGCCTCGGCAACAACCTGCAAGATGCCAGAGGTCCACATGTTCAGGTCATAGATATTGCCTAACACAAGATAACTTCCCATCATATTCTTAGGTCAGCATGTACAAGGTCTCTTGGCCTGAGATAACCCTGTGTTTCTGCAAGAAGCAAGCATTACTTAGAAGTCATGCCCCCCCCCCAACTCCAGCTTTCCAAGAGGAGAAGTTGTAAAACACACCCAAAAACCATAAGCTTAAGCCAAGTCTGTGGACATCATATGAGTTTTAAGGACAAAGCAACGTAATGTTTTATGTACTAAGTGTATCCAAGCCTTTTTTGACCTTCCGCAGTTCAGCTACATTCCAAGATAAATGATTTAATAAAGTTCCATTCTCAGATCCATACACCTATCATGGAAAAAAAAAGCATTCAGCTGACAACTTCCTTAAAATGTTACTTTCAGAGTGGAGACAACAGCATTTGATTTGTGTTAGTAATAACCTCCCTCTGTTAGTTAGGTCACTTTTCCCCTTGGCTTCACTCATCAGCAAGCTATGGATCTGTAACAAATACAGGTGAAGTTGACTGGTACACATCTGCTGTTCACACTAACCTTAACTAAAAGTAGCTAGTAGGAGTGCATTGAACCTTTTCTAAATGTTTGGATATGTAAAGGTTGGAATATTTATCTTAGTATGTATGATGTAGGACAAAAAATAGATGTGTACAAACAAAGAACTAGGAATATCACTGCCTGAGCAGTCAAAATTGTTTTATTAACAAAACTGCTTTTTGATCCTGTAGACTATGGCATTTCTCCATCTCACATTTAACCTCTTAGCATTCATGCTCTTGAAGACAGTGAGGATGAGGAGGGTCTAAAGGCAGAACATGCATGTCGGAAAGTATACAAAAGAGTGGGAATGACACTGTAGAAGAACTGTGGATGGATGATAAACTAATGAGATGAGTGTTTTAATTGCTTTCTTACACAAATGACATCATTACTTAGTAGTATGACTCAGTAATAACCATTGTACAGGTCTTCATTTCTCCCTCAGTGATAGTGACCACCAAACATTTAACAGGTCTCCACTGTATTCCTCTGTGCAAGAACTGCCCACCCTCACTCTGCTGTGGGAAGAGGAAGGGAAGATTGTTACAGATATGGTGGTTTACAGGATCACATATAGTTGTTAAGTACCCAAACGACTAAACACAGGGTTATATGCCATTCATCTAGGACAATCCTACAGATGTAGCCAGTGTAACCCTACAAGTACTACAGCGCCTCATGCCTATGAATTCCCTGAGGGAAACACTTGCTGAGTTTTGTGTAAAACATATTTCCTTGAAGACATAATAAGTTGAAATCTTTCAATATCATAAGCATGTTTAATTCTTAAATAGGATAGCAAGTCTCCCAGAGACTTATGAATCGGTTTCCTTGGTACCATGTAAATTAATACATTTGTTGGGTCACCATGCTTGCATTAAACTTACTAATGCTAAGTATGGATAAATAATTCAACAAACCAAAAATAATGCGTTACCAGTGTGAGTTAAAAGGTATGCTTAAAAAATATGTTGATTTGTTTGTCTAGATGGAAAACTTCTTAATGTTTGTTCATGATGGTGTGTACCTTTAATTCTTAAGTCCGTTAATTTTTAAGTGTGCTGTCTAAATTAATATATGTCAGCACTCAAAATGCCACGTTCCAACAAGCCAAAAAATAATATCGAAAACCTAGGAAAAGAATGAATCTTGAAGATCACTCTTCTCTTTTAAACTTCTTTTGTGTTGGGGGCTTGCGTCCTGCACCCCCAAACTTATATATACCAACTCCAAAGTTGCCATAATCAGAGAAAAGGGAATATTCTGAGAAACGGCCATCTCAGCCTTAGTATGTATAAGTCCATTTTTTCGGCCATTCAGTCTCTATGTTTCGGGACTCACTCTAGCAGTTCCCAACATTTCAAATGGTTATCATTTGGAGCTGCTACTAAGTGTACATTCGTTTTGAAGACTCCAAGCCAAACTGTTAATAATGAATATATTGTTTTCCTCAGGAAAACTAGTTTTGTGTGTATAACAGTCATTAATTTTCTCATGTATGTTAAAGTACAGAGGTATCATGGGTAATGTATTTCTACTGTAACTCCACAGGCATCACAAGGAAGTGATATTTGAATGTTAGTTTTTGAAAAGCTGCTGTGAATCAGACAACCGAAGCTTGCACAATACAGCCCTTTGTGTGTTACAAATGGCGCCAAGACTCCTTTACTTAGAAACTGAATCTATTTCTCTGGGAGAAAGATCTGAGTGAGTTCTATGATAATTTAACTTAGATGCGTGGGATAAATGATCTGCTTCCTCATTCCTTACTAAGTACAGCGACCTATTTGAAAGATAAAAATAGGCCAGTCTAAAATGTTCCAGAGAATGGCTGGACATTCTAATTGTCTTTGACAAGTGCAAACATCAAAGACCCGTTTCTAATATTAAACAACTTGAATTGTAGCGCAAAGAAAATGTTCATTCTGAGTTCTTCTGGAATGAATTAAAAGAAATACAAGTGCAAAGTGAGACACATACAGAATAAATTGTTAAAAAGAAGGAAAATATGTGATTATCAGACCAAGAAGACTACCAGAATAACAGACCATTTATCTGGTAATGGTGTCAACCCTGTCAGTCACATGATTGTTATGTAACAAATTGCAGTGGTCATTCTAAATATGGCTCCACGTCTCTAGCATCTTCTATGGAAGGAGCAAGTGCTCACCCTGTTTTTTTTGAAATCCTGGATGTTAATTCTGAGGTAGTAAGTGTTCTAGAAAATGAACAGACGCATGGTGTAGAGCCTTCAATTGCAGGAAGAGGAACTTTTCAAGGGCGTCATCCATACTGACTGTACATATTCAAGGGCAGCATTCAGTCAAAGATTTTAAAGATTTAATTTATCAGACTTAATTATTGATAGGGACTCCTGAACTGTTCCCTCAGAATTCCTGTTTTATTATCTGAGCTTTGCTCCGGCTAAGATCTACCTGAAATCAACTGGACGTATAAGTGAATTTAAGTACACTTTTATCTACTCTTTTTCATAGTTCTGCATTTAATTTATTTATTTGTGTTTCTCACTGAATATTAACTCAACTGAAAGTTGTGGCTGTGTCTCTACAGTTAGGTCTCCACCCACCCTACCAGTCCGCCCCTCTTGTAAATTTGTATTTGGATACTCCTTCTGGGCCCATCTCATTTGCTCAGTCAACTGAGTGCAGTGAGATCATATCCTGATTTCAGGCACTCCTACTGGGTACAAAGAGAGCATTTGGGAAGGACAACGCCTGCAGCCTCTTAATCCTGCTCTGTTCCCTCCCTCAAAAAATAAAAAAAAAAATAAATAAATAAATAAAATATATACATGTTTTAGTCAGATGCTCTTACTTTAACTGTCTTAGTTGCTGTGGGAGTGGTAAGCACTAGGTAGCCTATCTACCACGGGAAGAGTGGTTCCTGGCCCAGAAATTGTAGTTCATTGGCCATTTGGGCAGTTTTTCCATCTCTTTCTACTTTCTGGTTTAAAAGCCCGTGTTTGCGTTTGGTCCCTGCCTTTCCTGTAACTAGTGTAGTCCAGGTACAGATTTGCTATATCCAGGACTGTTGGTAAGCTTCTGAGCCCCGCAAGCCTTTCTGTGTTGGAGGAAAGCCTTCTAGCTTATCAGTGGGAGTTGGTAAGCACTAGGTAACCTGTCTACCACAAGAGGAGTGGTTCTTGGCCCAGAAATTGTAGTTTATTGACAATTTGGACAGTTTGTCTATCTCTTTCAACTTTCTGGTTTAAAAGACCACATCTGCGCTTGTTTCCCATATTTTCTATAACTAACCTACTGGGAAGCACTACAAAGCCTTAAACTGATACAAGCCTTCTAGCATAGAAGAGAGACTTTGGAGTGATTAAGTATCAGTTTTCTGTACTTTCTTGCTGTATTTAACTGTTTTCCACCTAAACGCCGATTTTCCAGCATTTATTGTGATTCAAAAGCATGTTTTTTTCACATATTGTACTTATTTGACTGCCTGCACTTTTAAAAAGTCATTTTTTGTTTAAATAATTTGTTTTAACTGTTGTAGGCTACACACGAAAGTGCGATAGCCTTTTCTGATCGTTTGTAGTCATTTAAAGCTGTTTTAAGTGTATTTTTTTACTGTTTTGCCTTATCTTTTCAAAAAAACAAAACAAAAAAATTCCTTGTTTCCAGCCTTTCTAAGCTAGTATAGTCCAGTTTTCAGGCTAGTGCTGAATTCAGGGCTGTGTTACAAGTTTCTGAGTTGCCCATACCTTACTTGGATAGAAGGAAGTTTCTCTGTTCACTTGTGAGAGGTAGGAACAGCCTACCTGTCATTGGAGGAGTGGTTCCAGCCCAGAAGTTAGTAGTTTATTGGCCATTTTGATCTAATTTCTATCTCTTTCATTTCCCTGCTATAAAAACCACGTTTGCATGGTTTTGTGTGCCGGGCAGTGCCGGTTAGCTAGGGTTAAATTATTCCCGGCTCCACTAAGTCTCCTTTTCAGTTTTTCCCTTGAAACTAGTAGCTCTCAACCTAAGCACTCAAAAGCATCCTACAGCCCAGCACTTGCTCAGACCTAATAGCAAGCACTAATATACCCTGACACTTGATTGCCCAGCAGGGCAAGGCTCTTTATTCACCCCTCACCAACCAAGCAACTAAGCAGCTCACCCTACTATTCAGGCATGACCAAAGGGCAATTTCAGGTGTACTCTCCAGTCCAGCTGGTGAATCTGGGTATCCTGAGGCAATGTTACAACTGCCTCATGTACACAGACAACCCTCCCCTCCTACCACAGAACACTAACATATGCGAGAGATGCAATTATACAGCCAAACTGGAAGCTAAGCTGTCTCCACCCAAGACTGGAACAGGCAGTCAAGAGGAGAAGCTTAACACTTGCACCACACCTCCAGTCACACATAAACCTACTAAACCAGCACTTGCAAAAAATACACATAAATACACAAAATCATACTCGGAGGCTCTAAATAACAACCTGCAAAAGTATCAGAGACCTCCAAAGCAGACACCCAAACAACCTGCACCTCCCGTCACAAGCTAGACAACACATAAAACACAAAATCAGTATGCTGCACAATCACAGCCCTTAAGATGAAATAACATACCTAACACACTAGTAATAGGTGACTCTCTAGTCAGGCACACTAACGTCCCACTCACTAGGCTGGACAAGCAGAAGGTTACTGTTAGCTGCCTGTCAGGGGCCAGAATCCTCCACATAACACAATCACCCAGGTCACTCCAGAACAAGTACAAATATGACTCTGTTATTGTTCATGTTGGTGTGAATGACCTGAGACGTACCTCTCTGGACTACAGGAAAAGAGACATGGAAGAGCTCTCTGATCATGTAGCCCAGGCTGATATGACCCTAACCCTGAGTAGCATCCTGCTCTCACCAAGAATGATACCTCAGTATAAAGAAAAAATTATCAATTTCAACAATTGGCTAAGCTTCTGGTGTCATTCAAAGGGGATCCAGTGTCTGTCAGCCTGTCACGACATGCTTGACAATCCACGTTGCTTCACAAGAGATGGCTTGCACCTGTCACACCTAGGCTTTCGAATACTGGCCAAGGCTCTTGCTGCCCTAATAGTGCCTTTTTTAGGCAAGGCTCAAAAGTCAAACCCACCTCCATAAACAGCACAATTAACAAAAAACTGAAGGTTATGCTACTCAATGCCAGGAGTTTAAATCTCAAAATGCACATGCTTGAAGCACTCCTCAGTATGGAGAACATTGACATCTGTGCAGTGACTGAAACCTGGTTCAAGGCTCCAGAGAGCACCCCAGCACTACTGGTCTACAACTTGTACCACACGTTTTGGCCACAGAACACGGACCGAAACACAAAAGGAGGGGGTGTATCCATATTCATCAAGGATACCTACACCTCCAGGTTAGTGGCACAGCATGATACCTCTGAGATCATCCATGTGCAACTAACATCGGGCAAATCTGCAATGCAAATTGTGGCCTGCTACAGATCACCCTCCATGACCAAGGACCACCACTCCACCTTTCTGGAGACACTGGAAAACATGAAGGTCCTACCAAACACCCTGATTTTGGGCAACTTCAATTACCTTACCATTAACTGGGAAAACTACTCGAGTACAAACTCCCAGGCCCAGCGCTTCCTGGAATTCATCAACTCAAACACCCTGGATCAGCTGGTAAACTCCCCTACCAGAGGCGAAAACATATTGGACCTAGTCATCACAAACATGGCTGACAGGTGTTCCACACCGGAGGTCAACCAGTCACTGGTTAGATCAGACCATAAACTAATCACTCTGGATGTCCACACCCTACCACCACCCCCAACTAAGGAAACCACAGTAAAAAACTTTTTTAAAGCAAACTTCACCTTACTTAAGACAGACGCGGTAATTTTCACAGCCCCCACGCTAAAAGATAATGCTGCCCAAGATGCAGAAACCTTTACAAATGCACTCTATGAGCACCTACAAGGATGCATGGATCATGCCATCCCTAGCAAAACCAAGACTCACTCCTCTAAGAGAAGGAAACCAGTCTGGTGGACCCCTGCCATAAACAGGATATACAATAGAAGGAGGAAACTAGTTCAGAAAAAAAGCAAATCCTAAAAAGGAAAGACATCCCTGATCAGTATCAGTAAGAAACTAAGGACCCTCATAAAATCATCCAAGGCTAACTTCGAAATAAAAATAGCCATGGATTCAAAAGATAACCACAAAGCCTTCTTTAGCTATGTTAAGAATCTAAGTGGCAACTCATAGATATGCACTGAAGTAGTGCAAAATAGCACAAAATATACTGAACTTACTGATATTGCCAACATCCTGGCAGATAGATTCAGTGAAACTTCACCCCCCTCTCACCCCCAAAACGGCCCACAACAATACCAGAAAAGTGTAGTGACCCAGAAATCACAGATGCACAGGTGAAAATAGCCCTTTCAAAAGCCAAAAATGCAGCGTCAATGTGGCCAGATGGTGTCCCAGGCTGCGTCTTGCACGAACTACAGAACAAACTAACCCCCCACATAAACACACTATTCAACCTCAGCCTCTCCACAGGCTACGTGCCCATAGAATGGTGCACAGCAATGGTTATTCCACTCCACAAAGGAGGGGCCATAACTGACCCTGGTAACTATCGCCCCATAAGCCTGACTAGCCTGGTCTGCAAGGCTATGGAGTGCATCATCATGGAACTCATTAACAAAGACATTGGGAACCTCCAAACACTTGACCTGACCCAGTTCGGCTTTTTTAAGGGCAGATCATGCCTACTAAACCTGGTTGACTTCTTCGAGACAGTCACCAAGGCCATAGATGAGGGAAAGGTTGCTCACACAGCCTATCTTGACCTTGCCAAGGCTTTTGACACCATTCCCCACTCGGGTATTACAGAAAAATTCACCAGCCTGAACATAAACCCCTACATCACGAGATGGGTTGCCAACTGGCTTACAGACAGAACTCACACGGTAAGAATAGCGGGCTCCAGGTCCAACTCTAAACCAGTCACAAGTGGTGTCCCACAAGGCTCGGTCCTGGGACCCCTACTGTTTGGCATATACTTCTCAGAAGTACAGGCAAACACAGGAGGACTATGGCTAACCAAGTTCACCGATGACTGCAAACTGGGAGCCATAATTGACTCTCCGGCTGACACGGACATCCTCCAAAAGGGCCTTACTGAGACGTACACCTGGTGTCAAAGTCATGGCCTCAAGCTAAATGCTAAAAAATGCATAGTCATCCCGTTTGGGAAAAACAAAACACCCACGAATTACCACATAGGTGGCAGCCCCCTTAATACAGAAGAGGTAATAAGAGATCTGGGGACCCAGGTAGATAGTAATCTCTCCTTTGGCATTCTTATTGCCAAAGTAGTTAGGAAATCCTTCTATGTGGCCCATCTAATTACTAAAGGGTTCGCATCTAGAGATAAAGAGGTTATAGTGCCCCTCTACTCATCACTCATCAGACCCATCATAGAGTACAATGCCCCATTTGGGATGTATCTCACAAGACACTTCCAACAGCTGGAGAGACCACAAAAGTACCTCACCAAGAGGATTACTTGCCTCAAACATATGTCCAATGCAGCCCGACTGAAAAAACTCCAGCTGTACTCAGTGGCATATCGCTTACTCAGAGGTGATCTCTGCCTGACTTACAAAGCCATGTCCAACTCAGAATTGATGGACATTCTCCACCTAAAGAAATCTAAGTCACTGCAAGCCACGCACTCTAGTGAGCTAAACCTCGCCGCAACAATAAATAGAACATGCTGGAGGGATAGATTCCTGTCACAGAGACTCCCCATGCTTTGGAACAAAATTCCAAACTACATTAGGCAGAGCCCCTCACTAACACTGTTCAAGAGAAACCTTGACGAGTGGATGGGTAACAGAAAGTACACCCCTGGGGTCACTTCATTGGCTCTGCTTGACAGAGGATCAGTTAATTAATCAATGGGGCGGCGAAAGCCGACACATTCTGGCTAGGCTTATAAATGCCCTGGGGCAGATAGCCTAGTACCTACCTATGAACCTATGATGAAGTTGAGAATTTGGTGCACATAATAAATGGGAATATTTAAAGATGTATTATATGATTTTTAATGTTACATCTGAATTTCGACTTCTTAGTAGTAATTGTTTATATGAGTGTAATAGTTTGCTATTAGATCTATTGAACAGAAAAAAGCATTAGGCTTTTTAGACAAACAAGATGCTCCACTATTACACATGAAGTATTCACAACAGGCAGACTTTTATCAAGCTTTGCATGAACTGGATAAATCTTCCAGACCATCTCATCATTTCAGCAGTGGGGAGTTACCAACAGAATGTTGGCTTACTACTAGATAGTTTGTTACCATAGTTATTTATTTGACATTTGGTATATGGGAAAGTCCATTTGGGTGAGAAACCCATTTTCAGTGGAGGCCCGGAGAGAAAAGCACCACAACAGAAAATAAAATATAGCAAAAACATACCAGTGTAAAAATGGCATTTAGCATAAAATTTACAACAAAAGCAGGGCAAGAGCTAATATACAGGTGATAAACAGAAATATTTGTATATGAGAAACTTTGCAAACATAACTAACATGATGGTATTTTACAAAGAATATAAACCATATTCTCACTAACCAATAACAAAAAGAAAGTATACAGGTGTGGGAAAAATGTGCTGTATACAAAAGAGACTTTACAAGCAAATCTAACATGTAGTTACCATATAAAAACATTGACAATTGTGATTTCAGACGTACATTTTACAGAGAAAGTTAAATAGGGTTACAGTGTATTTTTCGTGAGAGGCATAGTTACACCAAGATGGAGTTGTAAAATAGATGAAGAGGTGCTACTTGGGATAGAGGCAGAAGACCGAAAGAAGTAAAAAAAAAGGAGAGAGTATCTGTAGTGAAGGAGATGTGATGAACAGAAGGGGGAGGAGATATGATACTGTGTCTGTTAGGGCACGGACGCTGATCTTCCTTGTTGCTGCCAGATATGATGTGTGCTCTTTTGGTTTCATATGCATGCATTAAACCTTATTTTTAGTCTATTGGTACCTTGGATTTGGTTATTGTTCTCATTTTGGTACCTTGTGGCTGTTTTTTCTTGTTTATATGTTTTAAAAATGTGTTAATTCATGTGTCTTGCGGTTGAATTCTTAACACTTTGTTCAGGACTCCTTGCACCTTTTATTATTAATCACATTTCTTTGGAAATTAGTATATAAGAGCCCAAGTGTTAGGAAAGAATAAATTGTTTTCCTCAGCAACCTGATGCTGTATGTATAGAATGCATTCATCTTCTCATTTTACATTTCAATGACTACCACACTGGTAGGATTGCGGAGTGAGAATGCTCATCCTTCTTACGGTACACTTTTCATTGTTTTAATGTCTCCCTCTCTCTGTATGCTTTTGTCTAAGAATGGTTCAACACATAATGGCAGCATGTGTCATTATTGCAGCTAACCTGCCATGAATGACGTGCTGCATTGCAAAAGGTAGTTATCAGGGGCACAGGTGTGCAGCTTACCTAATAACTGGGCATGCCATAAAATTCAGCGGTCGTTTTTTCCCCTATGCATTAATCCACAAACCAGTAGTTATGCATAAAGCCATCAATGTGCATTTATCTTATGTTAAAGAATTGTTTTCATGCAGACATTTTCTGCTGACTTACCTACAAGCTCCTTCCCATTGCCACTCCTCTCCATAATTAATGCCCCCTTTCTGCTCCAGTTATATAATCCATTACTGTCACTGAGCTGCTCTTTAACTGCAGCAGATGGTGCTGCTAGGGCCAGACCCAGCCAAATACCTCCCACAGGACGGGTAAGCAAGCACTGGCCACTCAGTTTCTTTTTTCCCTAGTTGGCTTCTCCACTGCCAAGACAGCTATTCAAAATCACTTATACAGGGCATAGTCATGGTCAAAATGCTGTTGGAATGGCTTACCAATAATCATATTCTTGTCTTCTCCTCCTATTAGATGTTTATGTGATAGTTTGCTGTAAGTATTGTTTTACTTACTACTGCTATGTGTCATTGTGACTTCTGTGATTATTGTCCCATTATTACTTGTGTACCAGTGTACTAGATATTTAGGTCTGTAATTATCTGCACAGTCCTTTATTATGCTTATATACATATATTGTGACGGGTAACTATGTTTCAAATTTAAAGCATAACCATATATGTCCAATTCATGTGTTATTACTCTATCTTCTCTACTGTATTCCTTCACCTACAATCATTGATTTGGCTGAAATGATTCTGCAATGGATTAGAACATTTACCCAGTTAATAAATATGTGATAAACTGAGAGACTGCCAGCCCAGCTAGATAGAATTTTGTAAATAATTCTATGTCATTGTAAATATTAATATGATCCACAGGCTTGTTTTACAAATGTAAGAAAACTGTGTTTTGTGCTGAGCTTCAAGATTGTAACCACAGTGCACCCTGCTGGAAGAAAGCAGAAATGTGTATAAACTCTATGCCTTTGTAATGTATGTTTTCATGATAGAAATTGGGACATACAGAGTTAACTTGTAAACTCTAAGAAAATAAGCTGATATGTAAAGAGTTTTAAGACTGTGTGTTACCTCAAGCTAAGAGACAGGATGTCTAGGCTAGGAGTTTCTTTTTATGGTTTCAAGACAGAGATAATTACTAGGTTTCACATTTAAAGTGTATTTTATTGCTCTGTGACTTCCTGGCAGCTGCAGATCACAAAGAAATGTTAAATGTTATGTTCTGTTAGCCTGGGAACTTAAGTAGAGGTGATAAGAATGATGTAATCTGAAATGATTCAGCAGTAATGTGCATTATCAATTTAAGAACTATCTCAGAGAGAAAGAGAGTGTATTTTGTATTTGTTTCTGAACCTGAACACATCATCTCACCAGCATTTTCTTGCTCTGTAAGTAAGGCTTAGATCTTAATATTTCTCTTAGAGATAGGTAAGAATATAGCCAGATTAGTATAGATGTTTTCTATATTTATGTGAGACTGTCCTACAATGTTGTTTTAAAGTATTTCCTGTGATTTCTGAATTCTCTGTTGTCACTGTGTTGAGTTAATAAGTATTGTCTTGTGTTTTTATTATTTATTATTAAATATTTTAAACCTTTTAACTGTGGCTGTTTTATGCAGAGATAATTTAAGCTCTCAGAGTACTTGCATGTATTCAGTGATACTGTACAAGCCACTCCTAAATAGCCTTCAGGTCTCAGTCACACTTACCAATTGGATAATAATAACATTGCACAGTAGAATTGGACACCCTTTGGGGCCTTTATAGTAACTGATAGTAGTGGTTGGTGGCAGTTGGTTTTACGTTATGTCTGGGCAGAAGGGGGCATAGCTAGTGAACCTATGTCAGCCTTCCCCAGGAGTGTATGTGTGTTTGTATATACATCAAATCTCAAAGTGTGTGTGTGTCAGCTACTTGGGCAGGGACATGAAGCACTGGTTGGACAGAGAGGGTGCTGGATGTTTTGGCTTGACCACTCGGCTGAGATCTGAACCCTATAGTTGTGCCAGTGGGTGAGTCTTATTGGGGATCTGGAGAGAAAGGGAGAAACCAGCCCCAGACTGACTGCGGTTTCTGTGTACTCTTAAGGGAAATTGTACTTTACTGTGTGTGTACTTGTTATCCTCCCAATGTGCACATCCCTTACTGGTGTTAGTGGTGAGGATTGAGGCTCCTTGATTACTGGGCCAGTGCACGGGTGTCACAAAATAAACAAATAAATACAATAAACTCACCTGATTTATTTCAGCATATCCAGTCCTATCAAAATTAGATGCTGCTGAACTTTCTTCTTACTTATAGCATGTACCAGTACTGTCCAGCCTTGCAAGCTAGTGAATATCTGGAAGGTTTCTGAAGTAGATGTAGGCCTGTTTTGTGTTGGAAGTGCTGATGGTATGGCTGTATTGTGTTTGTAGGTCAGTTGGTTCTTCTTTTAGCTTGTTGATAATAGCTAGCCCTTGCTGGTAATTACTGTATTTACTAACAGCTTAAAACTCCTGATTGGTCTGGTCTGACCCCTGTGTACAGGTAGGTATTTGACTTCTTATATCTATTTTTATACCCTTTTTTAAAATGTTTATTAATATGTTTCTTTTACATCTACCTTCCTAAGGGGATTGTCTATGTATTGCTGCATTTCATTTGCATATGCTTTTTATGCTTCTCTGTAAATTATACATTCTGTACGTTACATACAGTAAAACTGGAAAATTTTCTGTCTTTTTAACGTACTTTTCTAGTCTATAAAATGAATAAAAAAGTTTTTCCTCTCTACTTTCCAGCTGTTTTCCTATGGTAAGATTTAAAAGGCAGCTACATTTATGCACTTTACTTTTATCCAGAGTCTTGTCTGTGGGTAATTATTTAACTCCAGTGTATGAACTCCACAGCTATACTTCCTTATGATTCTGTCCTACTCCTGTGTTGCCATAGTCTTGTTGTCTGAAGTATATATGGACAGTAAGAGCTTTCATTCCAACCTATTTCTAGCATCACTTTCCATCTTATGTTGATGAAGTATTTTTTATTTAGACATTTTCTGCGACTTATCTATAAACTCCTTCCTATGTCCTTTCCCCATTCACGCTGCTGTTCTGTTCCAACGCTTTAGTCTGTTACTGTCACAGAGCACTACTTACCTACACTTCTACAGCTGATATTCTTTTCTCTCGCAGTCTTGTCAGTTATAAATATTCACCTATAAAACTTCCATCTCCTAGTGGCCCTGTTTCCATTCCCCACCCCTAGGGCACAGGCAGAGACAGGTGAGACATGGGAATCATGGCTTAATTCTGGGCGAGTTAGGAGATTGTATGAAATACCTTTAAGCTTCTTTTTCTGTACTTATGCTGTAAGTTAAATGGCAGTTAAACAACCAAGTGTTTTTTTTCATTTTCTACCAAAAAAGAGATCTGTTTCATCCAGTACAGACACAGTTAATGCCTAACAGTATCTGAATGCTTCCAGCATGTCACTTCTCCTTTTTTGCCCTTTAACTACATTTAGTCCCCGGGTCCAACAGACACTGTCTGTCCTGTGCCATATAATTGATAGCTTTGTGTAAGTATAGAGTGTAGTACTCTGTACACTTGGCTCCATATCGAGATGTATTCTGGGGCTGCACAAAGGTGGTACAAGCTGCTTTGCCATCATGCTTTATCCTGTACTGCCTGCATCCTTCTGTACAACACAAGCCTGAGGGACAGCACACGTGTAGCTCCTTCTGTGTTCTTATCCCTCCATTCCAAAAATCAGAGGCGCAGCGCTGTATATACCAGAGACCTGAGATTTGCCATGGTTCACATACTGATGTAAGGCTTCGTCACACATTCAGCCCACTGCATGGCCTACAACAGTTGTGAAAATACATGAAAAACACAACACAAGAGTTGTGAGTGCAAAAGCTTTCAGTACATCAGCTGTTCTTGTAATGAAGCAAGGTATAAGTGACTCACTCCACAACAATGCAAAATGCAGGAATGCTTTTCATTTTATATATATATATATATATATATATATATATATATATATATATAAAATAATCAACATACTAAAACAATATATTGCTCCTTACCAGAACTCTGGGACCTGATAAAGTGAGTCTCGACACTCAAAAATCATCTTAGATGTAATATATATTCCCTTCATTCATACTTGCACTTTAACATTTCTGAGGATCACAGTTACATTGTTAACTTTCAGGAGGCATCTCCAATTGTTTACAATAATTATCATGTTTTGTTTTTAGTCCTTGCCATGTGACATACATTGTCTCTCAGTTTTACCTTGTGACTAAGCTCCATCACACTGGAAGTTAAACTTGGCTGTCCAACATGACAAGATTTAATTGCAGGAAAGTCTGAGATGAGATCATCAGTAATCATCCCTAATTATGCACATTCAACGTGAATTATAGTTCACAATAATAAATAATTTGGGGAACAAAATGAAACAAAGTCTCCTCAATAATGGCATAAATAGCTATAGCAGCCATCTTGGATGTGTTGAAATTGAAACAGTTATCAGTCATGCAGGCGTGGATGCATTACAAGGCACTACTAAAATTGTTAATGTCTGGCACAGACTCCTAAGGGATTTACAGACACAGATGTGTTTCATCAGAGAAGCAAAGTAATGCAAACCTCTACAATGACTTACATCTCCCAGAGGAAACATGTATATGTTGAACAGTAGTAAATACATTATACAGCCTTTGTGAAACAGCACTGCCAAGAGAGTAGGTACCCTATACACATCCAGAGAGGTAGAAAACAAACAAATCTAACATGGTACCAGTGATACCTCAATAATTATCCACCCACTTCAATAAGATGGTGTGGACTACCATACTGAATGCTGACAAGAGATCAGATTGGACAAAAACTTAATCATGACATTGACCTCTCACCATAGATTAATATCTAAAAACCATTGTGATGGCTGTGTCCAAATTCTTAGCAGAGTAAACATTTGAATGCCCAATATTCTTAACTACAGATCCCAGAACACTGAGACTGAATGTGCAAAAGTTAAAACAAATATATGTGTTAAGTCTGAGATCAATGTGTCTTGGGGTTTTCTGTTTTCTCAAAGCTACAGTAATCTCAGTGTTAGTAGGAATAAGTATCAGGAATATGAGGGTGTATCCCTTAGCATCAAGGTCCATCTCTAAGTTGTATTTAACCAGAGAAACCAGGCATGGGTGTTCTCTTTCTCCTTTATTATTTAGAACCATTGGCAAATAAAATAAGGGACTCAGAAATTTAAGGATGTCATTCGTTTGGCAATCAAAAGTTGGCTTTATTTGCAGGTTATATTATTTTGTATTTGTACCTGATAAATTCAGAAAAGGATAACTCATTGTTGTGGATGTTTTTGAGGCTATAAAAAAGCTGTAGCCATTAATTATGTACTCCCACACAAACTGGTTCAGCAATACTCAAATTTATGCGGACATGATAAGATGAAGTATTTATGGATTAAAAAGGCTTCTGTTATGGCAGCCAAGGATGTGTGGGAAAAGACTAAATAAAAGGCAATACAAAAACTGAGAAACTGGAAGCTCTTGTTTGTGGATATGGATAGTAAGATACAAGTAGTAAAAATGTTTCCAGTCCCTTTGGTTTTATATACAAGTCAGGCATACTTTATCAGTCAGAGGAGAAGTTATGAACAATTAATGAGTTCAGATAATTTGTTTGTGGGGGAAGAGTGCAAGCGTTAAGTGGGATAGGTTGATCCTATCAACAGGAGCGGCCTTAGGTCAACTGGTGCCCTAGGCAAAAGGGCTCCATGGCACCCCCACCACACTAACTGGTGCCCCCATCCTGGTCTAACTACACCAAATAAATACTGGAAAAGCGCCCCTGCTAGATCGGCACCCTAGGCGGCCACCTAGTTGGCCTATGCCTAAGGCCGGCTATGCCTATCAATAAAACAAAATGGTTTAGGATTACTTGACTTGAAGGGATATTTTAGAGATACATAGTAAATGCTCATATACATAACACAAGCTGAAGGTTATAAGTCAAAGTGGAAAAGGATGATGACCATGAAGTGGGGAGGGGGAGGTCAAGAAATTAGGGGAGAGAGAGAATGGAATTTTGGAAGCAGACCCTTAAGGAGAATAGTAACTAAACAGAATATTATATATTCACAAAGCAGCAGAAAGCATTCTAAGAACTAGGCCAACATGAGAATGGAGAAAGTAGATTTTGACAGTAGGTATGACTGCAAGAAGAGCTACAGATAATAGGCAAGAGGGGGCTAGAATTTGCTGGGAAAAAACTGGCAAAGGAGCCAAGGTATTGGGAGCAAATAATTGGAGAGGAAAATGTAATAGAGTGGAATGAGGTCAAGAAGACATTTGTACTGTAGGCTACAATCTGCCATCCCTACCAAGGACTGATAATGGAGTATAGAAGAAGAGTAAGGGGTAGGGGATCATAAGTCAAAAACATGCTGCAGTAGAGTTTTGGGTAAAAAACATGCTGCAGTAGAGTTTTGGGTAAAAAACATGCTGCAGTAGAGTTTTGGGTAAAAAACATGCTGCAGTAGAGTTTTGTGGTAAAAAACATGCTGCAGTAGAGTTTTAGGTAAAAAACATGCTGCAGTAGTGTTTTGGGTAAAAAAAACATGCTTTAGTAGAGTTTTGGTTGTTTCTAGAATAGAAGCTGCTATTAAAAAAGAATAATTAGTAGCGCATATAAAATATTGCATAATAACTGGAAGAATCAATAACAGGAAGTTAGAAAAGACTGGGAAGAGAGAGTAGAAAAGCAATTTACAAGGGAACAATGGAAGGACATATGCATGGTTCCCAAGTATGCAACAAAGTCCAGAAAGTTTATGATGTCTGCTTGAAAGTGTTTGCATAGGAATTTTTAAACCATAAGCAGACTTCAAAAAAAGTTTTCCAGAGAGACAGCAAATATGGGAGGTGTGATGGGGAGGTAATTTTGAACATATGTTTTGGAAGTGTAATGAGCTGGCAATTTTTAAAAATTCCCTACAGAATACTCTGTCAGAAATATTGTGTGAGCAAATGGTTGTAACTAAGGAAATGATTCTTTTGAGCTTGGACACAGGATCTGAATTGTCTAAACACAGTAAAACCTTAAGTTTAATTCCATTGGCTGCCCAAAAAGCAATTACTAGAAAATGGAAATCAAATTCTAAACCAACTGTATCTAAAGTACTGAACATTCTGAAAGAGGTAAAATAAAATGAAATTAATGCAGAATAATGTTCAGGAGGAGTGAAGTTTAAGGGATGGCAGGAACTGAGCAATTTATGTAATGCTGGACTGGTGACAGTTATAAAGAAACATATATGATATATAATGTATGTAAATGGGAAAATGTTAATATGGTTTGTTTTCTTTTCTATTAATATACATTTTCATACGTCTTTAGTGATAATTTAATAAAGGTGTTTAACAGCAATAAACTGATTTAAACCCCAAAACAGGAAATTTCAATATTCACTGTTGCCACTATATGCCCTTTTCCTTTTGAATTGCTGTTTTTTTTTTTTTTCACAGTTTCGGGACTTAAAGTTACAGATTTCAGAATTACAATAGGATGCCAAGTAGCAGTGCGTAGTTACCAGTTAAAAGGTAGTTCAAAGCAGCATGCAAACAATTACCAGGTAAGCCACCATAAAAATATACTACCCAAAAGAATGAAGAAAATATGCTGAATATACTTTTTTGTAAATTAAATGACCAAAAAACACCTTCTCCAAAGGTACAGATATTTAAGAATAAGGTGATAAAAATATGATTGTATTCAGTCAGATGCCAAGGATAAACGCTTAGGTGGAAAGGACTCACATGGGTCATCAGTATGAGAAGTGCCTATTAATGTCCCCCACCCAAGGAGACCTCAGGAAAGATGTAAAGTTCACTGAAATAAACTGATGACTGTCAGTCTGATTTGTCTCCATGACCTTATGGCACTGAAGAGACAGTAATCACTTATGGAGCTATTAGTGCCTTACATTCCTCACAGTAAACCCTCTGGATGCCTGACTGCCCTTTAAGTGCATACCACCTGTTATCTGTGTGCATTTTCTAAAGAAGAATACCAGTGGGTCCTTTTCTCACCAAAGCTAACACTCTTCTGATTAGCCATCAGTATTAATACTCTTTAGTTACACTTATCTACAAACTACTATATCTGAACTACGACCACCACTTGTGAATAAAATGAACCCCAGAACTCACAGACCACTAATCAAGTCTTTAGCTGCTGATTTATCACTAATCATATCCAGCTCCCTGTCTCACAATTCCAAAGTCTTTTCCTCTTAGATCCTACGCTTTGGAACTCCATATCAGAAACGTTCACCAGCAAACCTATCTTAACATCCTTTAGAAGAGCGCTCAAGTCTCATCCTTTTATACAAACTCATTGTACTTGCCTTCACAATCCTTAGCATAGAAAAATATTACTAATATTACTAATATTACTAGCACTGCCATTTCTACATTATACATAGTTCTGTAGAGCGACCCTTTACTTTCTTATGTCAGGTGCTTATCCATTTGTACAACTATTATCACTAACAGCACCATCAAGCAGCACAAATACACACAAATTTCATGTCTAAAACTGCCTTCTTACACCTATCCAAAAAGTATTTTTACAATAAACAGAATAGTCACAAAAATGTGTCTGTAATAGAACTTTAATAATTGTTCATTACATCTTATTTTACATTTCTTGACACAAGATCATACCCGAAAACAGACTCTTCAGTTCCAGTACATTCACCTGTCAAATAAAGAAAAAGAAAAAGCCACACACACAGAAGGTGAAAGGTTTTCCCCATAGAAAAACACATTTCAAATTATGCTGCAGTCCTTCTGTAGTGACTCCCACATACCTTGAACTCAGAAGGTTTTATGTGCTAGTCAAACACCAAAACTGAATTAAGGAGAGAAAATAATGCATATCTTTTTTCAGAAGATTCTGTACTTTAAGTAAGAATTAAAAATAAGGAAGCCTTTTCAAATACCAAAACACAATGACCACACTTTCCACAGAAAGTATCTTTATTGTAGAACACTTTTGTCATTATTTTGATGAAGTCTTGTAACATTACAGATGGAAGCACTCAACAATAAAGATATTTTTTTTGTGGGGACATTGGTTGGTCCATTTTATTATTGTTTTCAGTTTTCTGGTTTGGCTATGGCTTTTGATGGATTTTGTGTTTCTGATCCTCTTTAAATACTTATTTGTACAACCTGCCCCTTTTAATATGTGTAAATTATACGATGTGCCCACCTTCAAGACAATATAATCCAGATGTCTGGTTCCTTTGCAAGCGGTACCCCATTTATCACTGCTTTATGTAAAGGACAGAGTCATTTTTGGAAAAACTAAAAGATGCATTCATAGTATGACATAAGCAAAGAGTGAACAGAGTAGCACCTACAGCTTTGAATGTTCTTAAACCAGCCTTATGGCCATTTCTGCTAGGCAGAAAAAATACACAGATTATTACAGATGCATCTTACAGAACAGGCCTTCAGCAGTTTTTTCATAATAAATTCTAACAAAGGAAAAATTGGGTTAGGTTAGATTGTCTTTTGCCAGTTAGCTTTTTCCTTTTTATTTTGATAATCTAAACCTGGACAAAATATCACAAAATACTCAAAGGTGTGGTTTCACAAGATTAATTGCCTGAGAAAGAATGCTATTAAAGGGTATATTGATATTTTCCATGAGCCACAATGTAGTATATTTGTTAGAAAAGTAGAAGCAGACAGTGTTTCACATTTGACAGCATATCAACTAAACAAACAAAAGTACTTCCTGAAATGATAATACAAGTCAGTTGCTAACAAATTACATGACAGAGAAATATAAAGCATTTAAAACATTTATCAAGCAAGGAAAAAAGATAAATATAATGAATGGAGCACAATATAGTGAACATTAATTAGGACCTACCCAATGCACTTTTGAGCTTTGGAATGTGACTGGAAATGTAGGAAATATTATCTTATAAACATCACAAATCGCAGTTGCATAAGATAAGATTTCTTAGTGTAAAAACAAAAGTGCTTAAGAAAGCCAAACAGAATTATAGGCTGATAACAAGGTGGTAACAGGCTAATAAACTTCAGGTTCTAATAACATCAGAGAGCAAGCAGCAAGCATGCATCAGTGGCAGAATTGCAATAAATGTATAATAACCCATGCTGAGTAGTGCCTGAGTTTGCCTGAGACCTACAGTGTTTCTGTTATTAGCATCAATATTTTGGCAATTTCCTAGCACAACTGTGACTCTGACAATGAGAAAGGGAAGTTGCTTGCCCAGATTTTCAAATCTAAAGAGCTGGGGAAGGACACATTGCTGATAACTGGAATAACTGAGATTTGAACCTACTATTTATTTAGCTGTCTGTTTTTTAATTTAATTTTTACCAGACAAGATTGGGTGACAGAATGATCTATGCTGTAAAACAATACATAGTAAGTCTGCGTAGTAAGAGACATTATGTAAAAATAAACTCTCTTCACATGACATGCATAGCTTAAGTATCTCAGAAATAAATCATTTGTTTGGATGCAGCATACACACAATATACAGAAGGTTGTGGTTTAATCTGATGACATGCATTTTGCAGAATGCCACTTGCTCAAAAAGGCAAGTGCTGTAATTCCCACTGTGCTCAATCTTATTTAACTATTTAGCCCTCTTACCACCTGACCCTATTAAATGGTATAGCCCCACCATAGTCATAATTCTAATCCTAAAACTCTCACCCAGTTTGTGACTCCGTTCTTCTTTCTCTAAACCTAAACCTCCACTCCCATCCCTAAACCTAAAATCTCCAATCACTCCCTAAACATAAACTCCTTTTCTGCTCCTTAAACCTAAAACTGCCATGTTCCCCAACCTTAAAATTCCCTTCCTAGTCCCTAAGTCTAAAATTCCCTTCCTAATCCCTAAGTCTAAAATTCCCTTCTTGCTCCCTTACCCTAAAGTCCACCTCCTCCTTCTAATCCTAAAATGCCTTTCCCACTCCCTAATCCTAAATCTCCCTTCCATTCCCTTCCTATTATCGACACTCTCACCTCGCTCAAACTTGTATAACGTGTTTGCTAACAAGTAGCAGCATATTTCAATTCAAGCAGGAGTGCTAACCTGTATGAATACATGATGCTTGAGTACCTGGCTTCAAGCACTTGGGACTTGAGTGTTTGTAGTTGAACCATTTTGGTTGGTTTTATTTCAAGGTAATGCCACTTGTAGATTTATAGCAATGAGGCATACGACTACATTTATGGAATTACGACTCATGAAAACTGCTAATGATTTCTGATTTTTGCTAGCCAAACATTTTTTTGCAAAAAAAGTACCAGGACTGTCCTAGCAACACTAGGACATGCAATCATGCTGGATGTTGTCAGATATATACTTAGCTGTATCACACTACAGGATTAATTCATAAACTAAAACCGCTTATATAATGGGAGTGTAGCAGTTTAAAATAAAATTAGTCAAAGCACATCACACAGTCATAATAAATACTGTAATAACAGCAGGGAAGTGCCATCTGTAAAGCAGAACAAGTACTTGGTGGAAAATCTTACAAAGTTCTATCCCCTGTAAATGTTATTAAATTATTCATCAATAATGTGTGTTAATACCATATAATTTACACTCACCAAAAGAGGCAAAAGAAACTCTGGGCTCCTACAACTAAAAATGTGAAATTTTATTAAAATAGAATGCTTTTGTGTCTCTAGCACTTCTTGAGACCACAGGAAAAGCATTATCTGTATGTTATCTGGTGATAATGCTGATGCAAACAACCTCTTCTGGTATTTTACACCATATAATATAGCAACATTTAGAAACTTGAAATATAGTGTGAATGTGCCTGTGCTCATCCTTTTCTCATAAGTTTACTTCACAGTGTTTAGGCCAGAGTTCCATCAAGGAACTCTGACTCATTAAACAATATGGTGTATACCTCATCAGTCATCCTGCAGTCTAAGTTAGTTTTAAAGGAAGCAACACTTGATGACGTTCTTACGACAATTGTTCCAAATTCTTGGTGTAATCTGGGTTAAAGATTTACTTGTAAGTGTAAATCTACAATTAGAAATATTAACGTTTACGTTGTCATACCTGTGTACCTGAGAATTAGAAGAAAGGGAGATGTTCTAAATTGCCTGTAAAATATTGTCTCAAAATATTTTATAGACATTACTAGCTTACCTCTGCTGTGTCTGAAATGCAATAGTATAAGTCCAAAGCTTTACATCTGTTTTTGTATGTAAGATCACATTGTGAATTTCCTCTAAACTGTTTCTGTAAGCGCAACTTCAGTTCTGTCATAAATGGAAAATGAACTATTATATTCAAGGATTGGTCAAATATGCATTTTGTAAAGATTAAATTTAACTCATCCCTCAGAGATATTGATTTAAAGATTAAACCTATAGGATGCAAATCAAGTTTTCTAGTGTTGTTTACATGGTCAGGAAAGGAAAAAATCAGAAGAAATTATCATTCCTGCATCCTTATTTTCTTAGGTTTCATGAAGAATAGTGCTTCTGGTTTAAATGAAGGCCTTCCAAAGTACATTGCTTCACATTTGTTGGCCCCAAAGTTCAGGTTGACTTGTTTAGCTAAAGTTGAAATTTGTAGTACGAATTCAGTTATTGGTGCAAAATTTCTGCTATAAGCCAATAAAAATCCAAGCTTACAATCATTAGCATACTTTCATGCCAACAATGTTCATTAATTGGACTTGATGAAAAGACCTGATTAGACAACAATGGGCTCAGTACCAGCCCCTGTCAGACTCCTGAAAGCACTGGAAGGTATTCTGAGAGATGACCTTTAACCGAAATACACTGTATATGGGAGTAAACATCAAACAGCAGTTCATCGAAATCAATCCATCGAAAGTCTATCCACTGAATGTGCACATCATCGATCATGTGAGACCGTGAAAGTAAATAGGTGTCCAATACTTCTCTATCTCACAAATGGCAGCATTACAAACCCACCCAGGTGGAGAGCTTCACCCCCACACTCCCCCAACTATATATACCAGCTCTGAGTTTGCAGTACAGTGGAGAAAATTCATACTTCCTAAGAATTAAGTCAATAGATTCATGAGAAAGTGTCAAAGACCTTTGCTAAATCCATAAAAACAACACAGACTTACATAGTAGAGTCAAATGCTAAAGTCACCTGGTCACAAAATTCTACTAAATTAGCCAGAATAAACTTGAAAGGTGTTATAGCCATGTTGACATATATCTGGAATAACTGAGTGGTTTGCTGAATCCTGCAATAATCTTAACACATTTCGCTCCAAATGTAGACATAGTATTTCTGTTAAACTAATAGGCCAATAGTTAAATAGATCCAAATTTTCTCCTTTTTTTTGGTATAGGGGAGATAGTGGATTTTTTTCAAACTAGAAGTGCAATGGATTAGCAAGGAGGAAGTAAGGATACCTATGAAGAGGATGAAGAATGGAAAGGCTGGTGGTCCAGATGACATACCTGTGGAAGCATGGAGGTGTTTAGGAGAAATGGCAGTGGAATTTTTAAACAAATTGTTTAATGAAATCTTGGAAAGTGAGAGGATGTCTGAGGAGTGGAGAAAAAGTGTTTTGGTACCAATTGTTAAGAATAAGGATGATGTGCAGAGCTGTAGTAACTACAGAGGGATAAAATTGATCAGTCACAGCATGAAGTTATGGGAAAGAGTAGTGGAAGCTACATTAAGAGGGGAGGTGATGATTAATGATCAGCAGTATGGTTTCATGCCAGAAAAGAGCACTATGGATGCGATGTTTGCTCTGAGAGTGTTGATGGAGAAGTACAGAGAAGGTCAGAAGGAGTTGCATTGTGTTTTTGTAGACTTGGAGAAAGCATATGACAGGGTGCCTAGAGACGAGTTGTGGTATTGTATGAGGAAGTCAGGAGTGTCTGAGAAGTATGTAAGAGTGGTACAGGATATGTATGAGGCTAGTGTGACAGCGGTGAGATCTGCAGTGGGAGTGACAGATGTGTTTAAGGTGGTAGTGGGATTACATCAAGGATGAGCTCTGAGCCCTTTCTTATTTGCAGTGGTGATGGACAGGTTGACAGACGAGATCAGACAGGTGTCCCCCTGGCCTATGATGTTTGCAGATACATTGTGATATGTAGTGAGAGTATGGAACAGGTTGAGGAAACCCTGGAGAGGTGGAGATATGATCTAGAGAGAAGAGGAATGAAGGTAATCAGGACTAAGACAGAATATGTGTGTGTGAATGACAGGGAGGATAGAGGAATGGTGAGGATACAGGGAGTAGAGTTGGCAAAGGTGGATGAGTTTAAATACTTGGGATCAACAGTTCAGAGTAATGGCGAGTGTGGAAGAGAGGTGAAGAAGAGAGTACAGGCAGGGTGGAGTGCATGGAGAAGAGTGTCAGGAGTGATTTGTGACAGACGAGTTCCAGTAAGAGTGAAAGGGAAGATCTACAAGAGGGTAGTGAGACCAGCTGTGTTATATGGGTTGGAGACAGTGGCATTGACAAAAAGGCAGGAGTCAGAGCTTGATGTGGCAGAGTTAAAGATGTTAAGATTTGCACTGGGTGTGACAAGGATGGACAGGATTAGGAATCAGTATATTAGAGGGTCAGCTCAGGTTGGATGGTTTGGAGACAAAGTCAGGGAGGCAAGATTGCATTGGTTTGCACATGTGCTGAGGAGGGATGCTGGGTATATTGGGAAAAGGATACTAAGGATGGAGCTGCCAGGTAAGAGGAAAAGAGGAAGGCCTAAGATAAGGTTTATGGATGTGGTTAGAGAGGACATGCAGGTGGTTGGTATGACAGAGCAAGATGCAGAGGACAGGAAGAAAAGATAACAGATGATCCACTGTGGCGACCCCTAATGGGAACAGCTGAAAGAAAAAGAAAAGAAAGTAGAATACAATTAGGAAGTCTTTTGTTGAAAACAGAATTTAACAAAGCCAGCCAGGACTGCAGGGATATTATCAGGTCCCATGGAAGTCTTATTACCAAGTTTTCTTAGTGCATCACAAACCATATCTGTAACAATTGTAGGGTATGATCAGCTTAAAGCTGATACAGGTTAGTATGTGTAGGTATACAAGCTGTACACTGAGAAACAATTTATTAAATCCATTATCAGTCTTCTTTGGATCTGACTCAAAATTTTCACCAGTATTTATACATGATATTGAACTATAACTTTTAGTTTTCAAATTAATGTATTTATAAAACTGTTTCTTATTCACTGACAATGTTGTTAACTTTACTTGGTGTTATTTTTTATTTCCCAACAAAATCTTAAAGCTTTTACTTATCTGGTTCATTTAGTTTTATTCTTTATAGCAGGTTTTCTCTTATATTTATAAACAATCCTTTTTTCTTTTATAAAATTTACACAGTTCTGAATCACAACAATATTGCAATATACTTGTTTTATAGGCTTTGTTCTGAGACCCATTTTCCATGGAATTAACTAATACAGACTCAAGACAAGAGTATCCTCCATCTCTATTCATGATTTCCTGCTTAGACCAGTCAACTGCTTCAACAATCTCTATAATATTTCCAAACTGCAATAGCATAAAGATGTATTTTTAATTATGCTTGGTTGTTGCTGTTGAGCAAATAATATATTAAATGACAACGAACTATGGCCAGAATCACTCAGAGATAGACCCACGGAAACATTTATGATATGAGAAGGGCAGATATATATATATATATATATATATATATATATATATATATATATATATATATATATTATATTATATTAGATAGTAGTCATGCCAGTCTATTTCTGGGTAATTTAAATCACAAAATTATGCTCCAACTAGGACTCAAGAAATTGAATATACACCCTATGTGTTATTGATGGTCTCCTGTAAGAACATATTATTCTCATATTTTCATATTTCCTTATGCAGACATATTCACTAGATCTAATACTATAGTTTCAAAGAAACTACAAAATATAGTTAATTTGTATGTCAAAGTTTTATATATAAGTATTAAAACACCCCCTCCATTTCTAAGTGGCTGGAGACATTCAATTTTATTATATCCAGGAAAACTCAGGTTAATATAGTTCTAAACTGCTATAATGGCTAAAATGTCAATCTTTTCATATTGTGCAATAAAAGAAAAGTCATGGTACTTATTCCCTAATCTGCTGTTGTTTCAGTAATAGAAACATAAAATTATTAGATCCTCTGTTGCATGAATTGCATATTACATACTAGTTTAATAACGTTTGATCTAACTATGCCCTATTTCAACAGTTAACTTACTATAAACAAAATTTGACCCATAATTGCTTAGGTGCAGTTTATCCTTAACATACATACATCAATCACAGATGAAGTCTTCCCAAAAAGTTACAAGATTCATTGAAAGTATTCCTATCCCCAAATGGAATGATTATCTCAAATCTAATGCAATATTATATAACAATTGGCTGAAAAACCTCTGTATAACTTATTCAGTTCAAAACTTCTAGTAAACATTCTCAAATCTAACACACAGTCACTAAAGCTAGACACTATCAAAGTGTTGAATTGAAATGTATTTATGGTGCAGACTCTGTCCCTAGGAACTGTGCCCTTAGGCAACCGAGTACATTCAACCCCCCTGTCAGTCAAGTGGTTGAAACTTTTATAAAAACCTGTGAAGATGATATTTTGAAGTTTTTACATACAAAAAACAAGCATGTTTCTCATACCTTGAACTGGGAGCAACCCCAAGCATTAAGGGCACTTGCAGAGAATAAGAGCATCATAATAAAACCTGCTGAGAAGAGAGGAGTGGTTGTAGTCATGAACAGTGAATTCTATTATGATAGTGTTCTTATGTTGTTAAGGGCCATAGATACTTATCAACAGTTAATGCCAGTTGATATTAATAGGATTATTGGTAAAGTTAAACATGAGTTTTCTAACTTAAGATTAAGCAACCGTACTAATGAAGACACTTTTAAGTTTATATTGATTGAACATCCTGTTGTTCCACTGTTCAAAGCCTTACCTAAAATACATAGAGATCCCAGGAACCCACCATTACATCCAATTGTATCTGGAAGGGGGTGGGTCACTGAACATGCTTCTATCTGGGTAGAGGCTCATTTAAGAAAGTGTTTGGTTTCTGTACCTAGAATATTAAAGGATACAGCTCATTTTTTACAATCTTTACACAGTTATTTAGGTCCCAATGCTGACTGCACAGATAGTTTGTTCACAGTAATTACAAAAGAATATTGCTTGATGGCGATTGAGGCTTTCTTGAAACAAGCACAAATCCTGAATCAAACTGATATTGACAGTGTATGTTTACTGTTAGAGTGTGTACTGAGTAATAATATTTTCATGTATCAGAATTACTTTTATCGTCAGAGCAGGGGTGTGGCCATGGGCACTCCCTGCGCAAACTCATATGCCAACATAGTGTTGGCATATTGGGAAGATCAAGCAATATTTAGGGCAAACCATTTATGGAGGGGGGTACCTCAGTTATTTTGTCTGTTTTGTGGACGATGTCTTCCTGCTTTGGACAGGGACACAGGAACAGCTTCATGAATTTGTTACTTACCTGGAAAGCACCACTGATTTTTTGAGGTTTAGTACTTTACTCTCAGATACAACCAAGATTTTTTAGATGTTTGAGTGATGAAAAACACAGAGAAAAGGATTGAGACTGTGCTATATAGGAAGGAATGTTGGAGAAATACTCTCCTAACCTATGATAGCATGCACCCTAGATTTACATTTAACAATATTGCTCAGGGACAATTTTTTCGAACATCCAGGTTATGTACCAATGATGAGACATATAGAGAGAAGTCTGCAGAACTGATGGTGAACTTAAAAGAAGGGGATATAATCAGAATATAATACAGCAGGCATTTAATAAAAGTAAAGAAGAGAGGATGAATAAAGCAAAACCCTGGATTTCTGAAACTGTACAGGTGCATGACAGGGAGACTGATACAAGCAGGCAGCCCCTATGAGTATCTTTGAATTACAGCAATAATGTGGGAGGTATATGTGATAGCATCTGACAAAATTAGTAAATCTTGTTAACAGATGACAGGGTGAAGGCATTAATAACTCAGGAACCCACATTTCTGTTTTAAACGCAATAGGAACTTAAAGGATTTGGTATGCACAGATCAACAAGGGGTTAGGAAACCTATCATAGGGCCACAAGGGACATTCCCCTGTAGACATTGCAAAGCTTGCCAATATATTAGACATAACAATATATTTATCCATCCATTGTGTGAAAAGAGCTATTCATTAAAACAATATGCTGACTGTTTGGCCAGTAATATTATATACTTGGCTGACTGTATGCAATGCTGTTCATTTTATGTTGGCAAAACGAATTGTAGATTGAAAGCCAGGGTGCTACAACATATGTCAGCTATACGTACAGCTAATATACATAATGCTCTGTATCAGCATGTAAAGCAGTATCCTGGGCATGTATTTTCTTTTATGGTTTTGCAGGTTATTCATCCAACTGGGGGGAGGGGATTTGAGAAACATAACAGAATGTAGTGAAACTAGATGGATAATTAATCTGGGTGCTGATAGAGCACCAGGTTTGAATGGTGTTATTCCTATTAAGCCTTTTTTTAAAAAGAGGAGGGCTTTTTATTGAGTCTTTGATTGGCTGTTATGAATTTTAAAAGATGTTCATAATTTTTGTATGATGTCTGAAGAAGGATTTTTCAAACCTGAAAGCACTAACCTACTGCATTTTATTAAACTACTGTTTTTTTATCAGCCAGGTGGTCCAGACTGTTTATTTTTGCTGTTGGAATTTGCTGTGAAGCTGGACCTTAAGTATGAAGTCTACAATTGTGTTTTTTTAAGCCTGTATGGATCTCCAGCTTTTTCACCTTAATCTACATGTTGAAATTGTACCCTTTAAGATTAACAGGAGTCCCACCTTAAAAGGTTATTGCCCTTTGTAATAGGTCTTAGCACATTCAGGAAATGCCACCTTCTGTTGAATGGGATGACAAACTAACTCAAATCCTCAGTTTGAACTGTCTGATACAAAATCTGTAAGATAGAAAAATATGGCAGTATCTGCCTTCTTCTTTTTATAATTTATATACCCATTTTGTCTGCTTGGTCACATTTACAGAATAGTGCCATGTGATTATTTTGCATATAATAAAGCATTCTGGGAATCAACTTCATGTTAAAGTCTTCAAAAGTGAAATCATTTATTTGTGTTGTGGCTCTGCTACTACATCATCTCATATTCAATATCCAGGGCAGCTTACTTGCAACATATAATTAACAATACAGCTTTACAGGGAGTAGAAGTGCTCTGTAGTAAGAGAAAATAACTTGCACAATGCTATAGATGTTGGTATGTCAGAGTACCGAAGACATATAGCGTTTTTATTTATGTGTCACCATTATCTGTGTCATGATAGGCAGGATGTAGCTCTAAGAAAACCGGAAGGGATATCTTTAACAGAAAATAAAACATAAATATCTGCTTTATGCATCACAAATGGTAGATTGTAAAATTGTATTTAGTAAAAATATGATTCCCAGCTCCATGAGGTTCTTGCTTCGGTCTGCAGCAAAATATGTTGCAGGCTGTTTGGCTAGAGAACGATTGCTCAGGCCCAGGCTGAGATGACAACTACACCCTAAGACCAGGGAGAGCAGCTGTACAACACCCGCATAGATATAGAGAAACCCAGCAGCTCATGATCCTCCATAAAGATATCACATAATGCATTAAATAAGTGAAAGAACAAAATGTGACAGGAAGCAGCTTCTAAAAAATTGTTAATCTGTCCCCAGTGTCATAAAAGAATGCTCATTATACAACTAAGACTTAAGCCTAATGCAGACCTCAGGTGTGGTGCTGACAACTGTTAAACTATAATTACAGAGAAAAACAAAATTATGTATTTTAGCATGCCTCACACTGGTAGCACAAATACTCAAAGTGGGATGTACGTAGGGTAAGACCAGTGTTGTGTCATGAGAAACCTTAACAAAAATGCATTGCTGTGACAACAAACCTTATAGTAATTTAAAAGATAAACTGTTTAAAGTTTTGGTATCTGATTACAGGCCACAGTGTACAATGAAGCTTCTAACAGAAAAAGTTTCTAATGCAAATACTTGCATCATTCGATATTTCTTAAAGTAATTAAAATCGGTAGCTACCCAATGAACTAAAACTGACAGCAAGTTAAAAATGACTCTGCCATCATGTCTGATGTATTTGCACTGTAAAATACTTGGGATCATATACAGGAAAATAAATCATTCTACTTTAGTCCTCTAAAAGTGCTGTAAGATAACATGGCTACTAAAGCTGGCAATTATTATATCCAATCAAAGCCGGATGAGGGCAATTTCACAATATACTCAAATGTTAGATACAGTAGGATGTAGTTCTAATAAAGATATAGGATTCATTTTATATACATAATACTATTAATCAGACATCATCATGCAATATTTCCATCAAAACAACTGCTTGAACATTTAATAAACTGGGAAACAGAAACAAACCACAGATTATACCCTCACCATGGTGTAGACACAATATCCTTTGATTTCCTAAACACTACCTGCTAATAAACTTAACAAAGGAAGATATGTTACTTCTCTAAGGTTTTTGTTAAGATAAATCATCCCTTCCCATTTTCAGGATTCTCCAAAACTGCCATTGACTTGACTGCCACCAAATGGTTCCAAGACCACCTTTCAAACAAAAACCCAGTAAAAATCATATAGTTACTGCCATTCTTCAGAGATTCATACTGGATCCTATCCCATTCTCAATATTCACAAACAACATGTGGTGACACTGTGGTACTACAGAACAAACCAAACTGTTGACAAGTCAGTGATTCCCTTTAAACTTTATGTATGTCCATTTTGCAGCCCAAGTACCCTATAGGACATTATAGTAAAAACACAATCATTGATCTTAAAAACAAGGCTAAAAGTTAGGAACAAAAAGTTTAAGTGTCCTGAATAAATAATTTTCCAGGAACCTCCTAAAAGATGACCGTCTTACACACTCATGGGTTGAAGGGTAGTGAGTTCCACAGCACTGAAGCCTGAAGAGCAAAGGAATCAGCTAAATGTTTTCCAATTCTCTACTTTATCAGTACTAAAACTGACACAAACACTACCTTGCAATGAAACTTTCAAAATTCACATCTCTGGATAAAGTAACCTCAAATTCTGCTTAATAAAAGCAAAGCCAAAATCCTCAAATTCTGCTTAATAAAAGCAAAGCCAAAATCATACTGTTTTGCCTTAAAGGTAAGCCAATCTAATATACAAACTAACCACATCTGCTAAAGACAATATTCTTGAACTGGTCTCCTATAAAATACCTGGGTTTAACTGTTAGCCATGAGCTCAGCTTCAAAGATCATACTGGGATCAGCCTAAATGACAACACCAGAAAAGTTTGTGTATTGCTGCTACTAAAGCTGAAACATAGTTATATTCATTTGTAAGGATAATGCCAGACCTACGCTAGACATTATCAAAAGCATAAAACAAAAACAAAATCCCATACATGCCAAAATTCCTTAACAGAACTAAACTGGCTGGAAATGAAAAATAAATTTGAGTACAGTTCACCTCTGGTAATAAAATACTGTTCAACACACAGTGACAAGCAATCAGCAACTTGCTAAGAGTGGTAAGCACCTGGCAGCCTAGGATGTCTTGTCCAAAATTTCAGAGCTGCTAAAGTGTATTGAGAACTGCAGCTATTTTGGCCATTCTGTTGCTGTCTGTGTATCATGGAATAGATGACCTGGAAAACTTAAAACTGAATCCTCTCTAAACTGCATTCAAATCAAATCCAAAACAATATCCTCTCTTGCCAAATGGGACTACATGTGCTCACCTACTTTTTTAACCAGTATTTATTTCCTTGCTTTTTGTCAAGCCCTGTTACAAGAAAATAGAAATGCTGGTTTTGTTCAGTGAGTCCCATGTCCATGCTAAAAGGACTATGTAACAAAGCAAGATGATGAAACAGTTTGGAGGGGACACATTTCCTCTTACCTGAGAGGTTGTGCAATGTTGGCATTAGTACATTTAGAGACCCAGGGGTGTGGTGGATGCAGGAGCAGAATTGCCTCTTTGCAATAACACTGATTTTGTCTTTTTTATTACAGTTGACAATGTGCAGTCTTCATTGTTTGCCATCCCAATTGAAGAGATTTCCATGTATGTGAACTTGATGTTTGGCCATATGTCCCCAGTATATACATCCCAGTATCCTAGTGTCACACGCCTCTTCTTATCTACATGTTCATTATCTACTTAACTACAACCTCCTTCATCATTATCCTCTTCCATTTGTGTATTACATCCACACCTTCAGCTCCTTCTGCTTCTTCGAATATCACATCCTTTTTACTTTATTTCCTCCTTTGCTTCTAGTTAGATTACATACCACTTACATTTTACTACCTGTAAATGGTGATTACCTCTCACCCACTTCATTGAAAACGTGTCCCTAAGCTGACCCATGATGATGATGTCTTCTTTGAATTATTGCACTGTTAAATTATTACTAAACAGCATTTTCTAATCTATACCACGGTATCAATATCTGTATATGTTGATGTATGAATTTGCCATTTTATTTTCATTTTCACCTAGCTTCGTATAGCATCTCTCCTCAAGCCTCATCTGAAAATTGTTTTTTATTCCAGGTGGATATTCCTGAAAACAGAATATAGGTAAATAAATTAGTCCATCAGAACATGTATGTTTAAACAATTTTTGTTGACTTAAGTTTCAGAGGTGGATTATTTTCTGAAGTTTCTGTTGTTTTGAATAATAAGCTATATGGCTGCATATTTGACATTCTGATGGCCTGCCTAGTCAACTCTTGTTTAAAGCTAAGTTTTTAGTCATGGATAGTATCTGCTGTAAATAAATGTTTGACTGAGGTACATGATGAAAGCTACTCTCCCCACTTAGTTTTCATCATTCTGACATCTAGCACAATTCAATAAATACAGCATTGATAGATTTCATTGACATTACAAATATCTGTCATTAAAGTATGTGTTTATTTACTTCTGTGATTAAAATTGTTTGTTTTTTACAGGTCTGAGTACCATGTGCCTCTACCATACCTCTCAACCTCTCAGCGCAAGAAATATAGACAAAGCCAGAAAAAATGGGGGACAAAGGCCCAAAAATAGGGACAGATTTTAAATATTGCTCCTATAAACTTAGGAAGTTGCTAGAATGACAGATTTTACATTATTGTATATTATGATGGATATGAAGTCTAAAATTCAAATGTCTGTCATTATTTAGTATTATGTAATGACTGCAATCCTCAATGATTTGCCACAAAACCACACATTTTATGAGAAATAGTCCAAAAATAAAAGGCAAAAATCTGGACATGTTGTGAAAATGTGGACAGTTGAGAGGTATGGCCTCTATTAACTTCTGAGCCTCCCAGAAGGAAAACAAACAGAAAGGAAAATAGAAATCCACTCCTTGCATAATCTCTTTCTTCCCCCTCACCCATTCTTTTAAAATACATCAGGATGTTTTCTTTGCAGTGAAATTTTCTTAACTGAATGCAAGAACCAACAAGCAGCCCTATCATATTATAGAAGCAGCCAAATGTGGACACTGGGGATTTAGGTTTTAAGAATGTACTGAAACTGATCCCCTCCTCAAACTATAAGCTATATACATTTTCAGATTAGTAAACTGAGAAATGTCCTGACAATCCATCTGAATCAAAGGCAGGCTTGTTGTATTCAATGTACTGTAACCACATTATATGTGCTTGATGTCTGAAGTAGACACTAAACACTAACCTTTAAATGCATTTAACCTTCTTCCTGTCCTTAATCCCTAATTTCCCTCTTGCCCTTTCTCTAGCTATCCCATACACTTTAGAATGTCTCCGTGGATGCTCTTTCAACCACGCATTTTAGTAGTTCCACTTATGGCTCTACAACCCTCTCTTTGAAGTACAGATCTAAGGAGAAGTTAATCCAAGCCAGGTCCTGCAGGGACTTCCTCCATATCCTTCTGCCCTTCATATTTAAAGATGCCTCCATCACATTTCCGTGACAAAATCGTGCGCACCAGTACTTTGTCCGTTGTCTCTTCTGGTCTCTATTAAGAAGACAACTAACTTGTCTACAGACCTCTCAACCAATCGGGGACAAATTTCAACAAAATCAGGGACAAGTCAAGAAAAAATCAGGGACACTTTTAAAATATTAGTGCTATTAACTTGAAACATTGACAGAATCAAAGCATATGAATTAATACACATTTTCTGAAGTAAAAGAAGTCTATAACTTAATTATTGTCATTATTCATTAAGTGTAATTCACCACCTTTCCTCCAAAAGTCACTAGTTTTAGGAGGGATTAAAAGGGACAGAGCTAAAATTTGAGTCAAAATCAGGGACATTTGAGAGGTATGCTTGTCTAGCCTCTGCTCATACCCCTCCCCTTTCTCTCATGGATGTTTCTGGTAGCTTTCCTCTGTATTTCTTCCAGTACCCTGATTTGTCTTGCCTTGTGTAGCCTCTAGAACCTCATATAATATTGAAGGTATGGACTGACCACAGTCCTAGACAATGGTAACACTATCTTAATGCTTCTGGAATCTAACCCTCCACAGGATACACCCCAGCACTCAGTTTGCTGTTGCCACTGCTTCTCAATGTGTGCCTTCTGGTGCAGCCCAACACCCTAGATCTTTTTCCTGCTCTGTTGCCATCAGTTTGAATCTCCCCGGCCAATACTCACATCATGGCTATTACAGCCCATTTATAGTAGCCTGATTTGTTTGCAATGAACTTCAAAACTATATTATAGTATTTATATGCTGGCCTCCCATCCTGCATATGCACCCATCCAAAATCAAACTAAAATGTACCTTTTCATTACTAATTTGTGACCTATACGTTTATTATACCATGGTATGTTACTGTGTTGTGATTCTAATTAGCTGAAACTTCTTCCTTCTGTATGTTGTTGTTGTGTCTTTCGGCTTTTCCCAATTAGGGGTCGCCACAGCGGAACTCCGGTCCGCTAATGATTGGCAACAGATTTTTACGTGCCGACTTGCCAACCCTAACACGCAACCTTCCACGAAGGTACGCCCATTCACGCATGTCTCTGCACAGAAGACGCTTTTGCTGAGAATCGAACCGGACAACGTCTTACTGTGAGGCGACAATGCTACCGCAGCACCACCACCACAGTCATTCACAGTAAGAAGACTAACAGCTGCATTTTTGAAAATCAGAGTGGATTACCGAAGAAGCTTAAGAAAATGGCCACCATTTATTTTCATTACTCAGCAGCAGTAGTAATGTTCATCTCTCCCTGTGCATAAACTGCCACATATATACACATGCTCATTCACATATCCATTTCTCAAAACACTCTTTGAAAGGAAGACTCTGTTTAATATCAGATCTGCCATTTGCTACACTGAATAGCTAAGGAAGATTTTTTTGTTAGGATAAAAGTACAAGCATAGCACACAGATGTGTATCCATTTCTAAAACTTCACTGGTATATTGACCTAAAAAGGTGATGTAATTTATATACACTTGCTAAAAATAAAACTTATTACTGACTGTGTCTTTATCATTCTCATATTAGTATCGTTGTCCTTGTAATACTAACTAAAGACAGAAAAAAATCTGTTTCACAAAACCAGGAGTTCTGAGATGAAAGTATAGTTGTCCTACACTAGTCTGTGTCTGTTTGTCTGTTGCAAGTATTAATTTTGAAATTATTTAAAAACACATAGGTAGTTACTGGGCATTCAGTCCATGACACTATTAAGGAAACTAGCCCAAATTCTCAGTTTCCCCAAAGCAATGCATGGGTAAGTGACTCACTTAAGGTCACACAGCAGGCAAATGAAGGCTGAAGGAAACAAACCGAGTAACACAGGAAATAACTTGGTAGCAACTAATAGCCTTAATCCTTGGTGATGACAGACAATATAAGAATGCAATGTTGTAATCACAAAACAGCTTGTATTATTTTTGAAGATTCCACAGCATGTGTGAGCATGTGTTTTTTGTGTGTGTGTGTGTGTGTGTGTGTGTGTGTGTGTGTGTGTGTGCGTACTTATGTATGTATGTGCCTATTTGTGTCCATACTTCTTTGTGTTTGTGTAATTTGTGTGCGCATGCATGAGCATGGGTGATGGGTGAGAAGTAGAAATTATCTGTGCATGTCAGTGAGTGTGAATCAGAGTATGCAAGGGATTTCGGAGTGAATTCAATGCCTTTAAATAACTTTCTTGCCCTTGTTATGTAAAAAGTATATGGCAAACAGAACTACTAACTCAGAACATAGACTACCTTTCTTTGTGAAAGATCACAATAGCAAAAAAATATACATATAAAATAAAAACTTAAATAACTTATAACCCACAAATTGAAAACTGAATGGTATAGTAGCAATATAATATACCCGAGTGTGAGCTACATTCCTGGCTTTGGCATTTGTTCAGGAGGGATTCCAGCCCATTTGACCAAAGCACACATGACCACAGTGCACAAAACATGAGTAAATATCAGAGTAACTTGCAACAAAACACCGTATATTGCTAGAGTCCATTCCTCATCTATCTTGCAACTGTATACATATCAGGTACATACATTGCTCATTCTCAGTTTTCCTTACATCAATATATCTTAGCTGATAAAATGAATAACCAGATGTCTCATCTGTCCCTGTTTTGGAATATTTTGGAAGAATGTTCCTATTTTCAGGCCTGATATACAGGAAAACAACTAGGGCAAAATACAAAAAAGGCAAATTTCTTGGCTGAACAGCAAATACACTAGCATGTGTAACATGACACTTCCCGCCTGAAATTCTTTAGACTTCACCAAACAACAATAACAATAAACATTAAGTCCAATATATATTTGGAACCTCTTTATCCTCTGGAACCTGAAAAACAAGAGGGAGGGGAGAGCAAGAGGATAAATGCAAACATCATAATTAATTCTTGCTGTTGCCGACACCTCTGAAGACCTCGGCAAGCAGGAACAAGAACAGATCAAAGTTCAGGTAGCAGGGTCTCAAAATGCATTCTCATGCTTGGAAAGAAGTAACACCTCACACTGAACACTTCGGATAATTGTTTGCTCTGCTCGAGAGACTTCATTGATGGAAGGATGTTCTTTACATATGTGCCACCCATGACAGGCTTTAGGATTGTTGCTTTTGTTTACAAATAGGTGAGCAACATGGATAAGTCATGCAATGGCATGTAAGACAGATGACCACCTGGAGATATGTTTAAAATGATGAGAACTCAACCCCACTCTAGATTTTACACAAGTGGTAAGTGTAATGGGGGAGGTCTGGTTTCTTTCTCAGAATCATGGTTTATCAGTTCAAAGTTAGAATCAACATGCTTTGTAGTAACCTCTTGGAGAAGAAACCCTGGGGGAGATGTCCAAGAAATGTCCTGAAAGGCAGATGTTGATACAGTACGGGTGCCGCGATCAGCAGGGTTGACATCGGTAGGAACATAATGCCATTGGTTGGGAGCAGAAAACTTTCTAATGCATTCCACCCTATTAGCGACATATACATAGAACTGTCTTGTTTGGTTGTGTATGTATCCAAGGACTATTTTACTGTCTGTGTAGAAGTCAAAGGAATGAATTTTCATGTACATTTCAAGATTTATAACTCAGCAATTTCAACGGCTAACACTGCTGCACAAAGTTCGAGCCTTGGCACAGTATGAGCAGATTTTGGAGTGAGTTTTGCCTTACCAAGGACAAATAAAACAGTTACTTTTCCATCTAATGCTATAACATTGAGATAGGCCACAGCAGCTATAGCTTCAATGGAAGCATCAGAGAAGATGTAAATCTCTCTTTTGATAGCATTGATACTTCTTGTAGGGATGTAGCAACATGGTATTTGAAGTTTCTCCAAGGCATTCAGGGAATCTTTCCATGTTTCCCATCTTCATTGTTTTTCTCTGGGGAGAGGATTATCCCATTCCACATTTTTAGAAGTGAGCTGTCTTAATAGTATCTTGCCCTAAATGGTAATGGGTGCTATGAAACCCAGTGGATCATAGATGCTGTTTACTACAGACAAAACTCCACATTTGGTGAAGGGCTTGTCACAAGCTGACATTTGAAATATGAATGAGTCTTGCTTGACATTCCAAAGCAGCCCGAGGCTGCATTGCAGGAGGGTAATATTAGACCCTAGTTCAAAGTTCTTTAGATTGTCAGCAAGGTCCTCAAAATGAAAGGCTCCATTTACCTTGACGCTTTTGGAGATTATCTTGTGAAGCCTGAGGTTAGATACAGCCAGCATATCTTGAGTTCTGGGAAGGAGATTAATCGCTTCTTCCTCTGTGGAAAAAGATTAAAGCCCGTCATCAACATAAAAGTTTCTTTCAACAAACTGACATGAATCAGACCCAAATTTCCTTTCACCTTATTGGGCAGTTCTTCTCAACTCGTGTATTGCAACTGGAGGAGATGGGCTTTCTATGACCTTTTCGTTGACATCATTATTGCGATACCACTGAAATCTGTGGTAGTTTCTGTTGTCTTCACGAACAATGAAACAATCGAACATTTGTTGGATGTTGGCCATTACCGCAATCAATTATTGTCTGAAATGGATCAATACCCCAGTTAGGTTATTGTTCAGATTAGGCCCAGAGAGGAGAAGGTCATTAAGAGAAACACCTTCATGGTGAGTACTTGAGTCAGAGACCATTCTGATTTGGTCTAGCTTGTGAGGGTGATACACACCAAAACATGAAAGGTACCATCATTCTTCCCCTTCCTTTAGGGGAGGTGCAGGTTCAGCATGATCTCTATCAAACACCTTCTGCATGAAGTCAACAAAGTGCTTTTTCATTGCAGATTCCATGTTTAGGGTGCATTCCAGTGAAATAAACCATGACTCTGTAAGCTGCTTATTGTTTGGCAATTTCATTCTTGGGGTACAGAATGGTAAAGGTGCCACCCAGCTGCTGGAGTTGTCCTGATAGAATTCTTTTCAAGAATTCCTTATCTTCCCTTGTGGCCACCAACTGATTGCCTTCACTAGTGGTATCAAACACCATAATGCCAACATTAATAAAAACCAAACCACCAGTCTAACCAAACAATAAAGGAAACCAATTCCACAGAGGCACGAGCTCACCCAACAGTATTTTATTGTAAAACGACACACAGGTTCACCACAACTGACCTAGGTTTCGGGACGAAACCTAGGTCAGTTGTGGTGAACCTGTGTGTCGTTTTGCAATAAAGTACTGTTGGGTGAGCTCGTGCCTCTGTGGAATTTGTTACAGTTTGGTTCTGGTTACTGGTTTGAATAAAGGAAACCACCAACAACTAGCGAAAAACACAGTTTAATATCGATTTCATCTCAAAAGGCTTCTTCAGAATGAAATAAAATGCACACAGCAGCATCCCCTTATAGATTAAATCAAAATAATTGTTTTTTGCTAGTTGCTGGTGGTTAAACTGTGTTTTTCACTAGTTGCTGGTGGTTAAACTGTGTTTTTTGCTAGTTGCTCGTGGTTTCCTTCAAAGTGTGTTACACGGTAGTGATGAGGACAGGGTTCAAAACAAGTATTGCATCCATTTGGAAGAACATGCGTCTTGAAGGAAGTAACCCTGTTATGTCTCCTGACCTTACCTAAACAAATTTTACCTATGACAGCCCAACCTAGATCCAGGCATTGGGCATATGGAGCATTGCTTGGGCCATTGATATATTCATGTACCTTGTGCACCCTCAGTATGTCTCTACTAAGCAGTATCAGGATTTCGGCATCTTTATCAAAGATATGACCTTCAAGTGAGGGTGATGAGAAGCAGCTTCTGAGATAGGGATCTCTTGCCTGCTGGTTGGAATCTGGTTGCACTCAAGAGTGGGCAGTGAAATTTCTAGGTTGCCATTGAGAGGAGCTACTATAAGACCACTAGCTCTCCTGCCAGAGACTTATGTAATGCCAGAGCAAGTGCCCAGAGTGTAAGGCAGGGCATCCTCTGTTATGTTCAGCAGGTCAAAGAACTCTGATCTTGTAAGAGATCGATTACTTTGCTCGTCAAGAATAGTGTACAGTCTTACGGCTCTTTCAGGATGGGCCTTGGGGGTATACATGGACCAAGCATATTTTTGCACAAGATTTGTCACTGAGTCCTTTTCCACAGACTTCAGTACATTTGGTTGCAACTGGAGTAGGAGCCACTCTTTGTTCTACATTCTCCCTGCCTTGCTTTGTCTTGGGAGGGTTAACTGTGGATGGGGTAGAAGTATGTTGAAATGGATGAAGTGCTTGTACATGATCATCACTGTCACATTCTATGCACTTGATAATGACTTTACAGTCCTTAGCAATATGCTCGGTGGAAGCACAGCATTTAAAACATACCCCAGATTAGTTCCTTGCATTCTTGCAGGGTTTTTTTCTGAAGCCAATACATTTTCTGAGTGGGTGAGGTTTGTTATGTATGGGGCGTTGGCAATTTGGGTTTTTGATTTTCTTGCTTTTTTTGTCCTTTTTGGGAACTGTAGAAGGTGTAGTTAAGACATCAGTCCATTTAACTGAGACTGGACCTCTGCGGTTTCTGTATGAGCTGCGCAAGTTTGTAGGCTTAGGAGAGGGTGGACCTGGAGCACGGGACACTCCAAAGCAGAAGCTTGGGTAATGCTTTGTCTCTGCAATTTTCCTGATGAATTCACAGAAGAAGAAAAATGGGGGAAAGAAGACGCTGTTTGTTTTCTTGTACTTTGATCCAACTGCTGTCCATTTTTCTTGGATATCATATGGGAGCTTTGAAACTATCAGGTTAACCCCACGAGCAGTGTCTAGATAACTGAGGCCTGGAAGGTGTGTGTTTTCCTTGGCTAGCTGAAGCTCAGAAAAGAGGTCACTAAGCTCTTGAAACTTTAGATTGCCCTTGCCAGATACCTTTGGGAAACTTTGCAGTTTCTTGAATAAAGCATCCTCAGTGACTTCAGGGCTGACATCTGTCCCGGGCAGCATTAAGACCTACAGCTGGGTTAGCAATATGAACAGCCTTGAGACGCTTAATACATTCAGAGGAGTTGGGACCAAGCCACCTGATAAGCATATCTAGTTCTTTGGTAACTGTAATGTCCAGATCACCAACTGCAGACTTAAAGGTAGATTTTCAGCCTCTGTAGTTCTCAGGTCTGTCGTCAAACCATGTGAGGCCAGTTTTGATAAGATCTTTGCGAAGCATGTACTTTATAACTTGTGACACTTCTGTGTCTTCAGACTTTAAGTGAGGAGCTGTTGGTTAAACAGTGTTGGTCACATTAACAGTAGCAACATTGCTGAACAACACTGGGACATATGGTGGTACAAGGGCATTAAGCTGAGGAACTGGCCAAGAGTTTATGAGTGCAGGAGCTTGCAATGGTGCAGATGCTCAGTTGACAGGAGGTTGGTGACTACCTCCATGATATGGTAGGTTAGTTTGAGCAGGGCAAGGTGTGTCATGCTGACCTTGGTTGAGAGGTACTCCAGCAGTAGTCACTGGGAGTAATAGGTCTGAGGAAGTGTCTCTGGTTTTGGGAGCATCAGATAAAATGGAATGCTTGATGCTTTGGTTGAACACATAGTCTGTAGTGCATTTGAGATAACTCTTCATGTCTACTGGACCTATGCTATCTCTGTCACTGCCACTAGCAGCTTGCTCTAAAACTCTTAACCTTGCCATAGCTGTGGCATATTCACACTGTTTTTCTAAGGTCTCTATTTCAGCCCTTTTGTGGATAGCTTCAGCCTCTCTTTCTGCTTTTTTGTGTGCAGCTTTGACCTCTCTTTCTGCTTTTTTGTGTTCAGCTTTGACCTCTCTTTCTGCTTCTCTTTGAGTAGCTTCTGCCTCTAACTGACCCTTCCTTTCTGAGAAGGCTGTCTGAATCTTAGCAGTTTCTGCATCAGCACGGGCTTTGATAAGTTGCTCGTTGAGTGTGGAAGCTCTAGACTGTAAAGACCTACTAGATCTGGTGGAATATCTGGTAGATGCAGAGCAATAGGATCTGGATTCATGGAATTGTTTAATTCTAACTTCAGCCTTAGTCCTTGTTTGTAATGGCAAACTGCCCCGGTGAAGATTAAACTGATCAAACCTCTTTAGTTCTTCTTGTGCTTCCTCCATATTATATCTCTGTAATAAATTGGCATATTTTATGCATAGTCTCTGATAGCTTTGACAGGTAGCAATAAATTGCTTGAGTGCACCCTCTAATTGCAGTGCATAATAAGCAGGCTGAGAGAGGGCAGACATACAGTTAACAGTAGTCCATAAGTAAGCAAGACTGGATAACAATTCTTCCCTATCAGTCTCATAATTCTGTTTTGCCTTCCAAGTAAGCTTAGAGATGTGTTTTGGTCTTGCACTTGGATCAGGGATTTGATCGCGGTCTGCAAGAAATTCTACATCTTGCTGAGACATTGTGCTGGTAGTAAAACAGTTAATGCTAAAGTATTTTCTGAGACAGAGAAAATTATCAAACTGTATCAATTCTGAGTTAGCTGGGTTTGCAGGGCATTGGTTTGCAAGAAGCTAGGAAGTACAGAAAATGTCAATTTCAGTTTCACAATGGTGCAAGCATGGCTTAGGGAAGAATAAAACTGTTTTGCTGAAGATATGATATGCAGTGCCCACAACAAATATATATATATATATATATATATATATATATATATATATATATATATATCAATCCTTGCAAACAATCATTGCTGAATTGCAGCCTCACCAAAGAATTATGCTGTGTAGAGACTATCTTGCTGGCATGTACAGGCCCAAGTGAGCAAACAAATCCTTAGGAGACAGGCCTACTCTCCAAACTTAAAGGCATTAGAAAATCTTTCAATAGCTGCCTTGTGCTCTGCTACTGTTCTGAAACTCCCATAACCTGCCAGACATATTCACATGTTGTAACTTATGATTAAGCAAGCTCTTTATGCAACAAAGAACTGCATAGGTACAGGATGCAAACTTATTCTCAAGTTGCACTTTTAACGTCCTTCTACAGCACCCCACTGAATATTCCAAAGTCTTCAATACATTATTTGATTGTTCTGCCTCCCCTGGCTGTGCATAGCAAGTGTAATCTCCTAATGTGTAGCAAGATGTATTGAGAAGTTTACTCACCACCACAGATAGTCTTAACAGACAGTGACTCGATCAAAATGACACCTGTGGAGACCGTTAAATAGTTTAATTTCCGAACTGTGCAGATCTTAATACAAGATGGCATTCCAAAGGTCAAATAATGATTCTTTGACACACTCCAGCAACAGACATGTGGCTACAATGGAGTAAAACACACAACTGAAGAAAATTGGGGAGAAGGGAGGAGTTAACTAACAGGGCTAGGCTACAGGAAAACAGCTAGGACAAAATACAAAAAAGGCAAATTTCTTGGCTGAACAGCAAATACACTAGCATGTGTAACATGACAGTAATTCTTCAGTCAGTTAGGAAAATATATTGAAATTGGTTAAATATTGTTTTTCCGTATCTGTCTGAGTCTTTCCATCTGTGTTTTTTATATTTCCTTTGAACTGAAACTTTGGTGTTTATTGTAAATAGATATTCAGAATGTTCATGTTTTCTATTTTATTACTTGCTATTAAATATATTTATACCTTTCATTGTGGCTGGTCATTTAGAAAATATCTTAAACTTTGGAGAGTAATTGCATTTATCTGGTGGCACTCTAGCATCACACTCCTGAAAGTCTTGCTGAATGGTTAATACTACCTTTTGTATAAGTATTAATTTTACTAAGAGCAACTGAGTACCCTGGTAAGAGCCTTAAAGTAGCTGGCTGGTGGCAGAAAATCTATCATATAGTTTGGGTGGGGGTGGCATAGTGGGTAAACTTGTCCCAGTCTGTTCCAGGTGTGCATGTGTGTGAAAATCAAATCTCCAAGAGTGTGTGCATATCAGCTACTTGGAACAGGGACATAGAGCACGGATTTCTGCAGAGAGAAAGGTGGAGTCTTATTTGGGGTCTGGAGAAGTAGTCCAGTCCCAGGGCTAGAGTGTGTTCTCTGTGTGCTGTTAGGGGAAACTGTGTTTGGTGCAGACAGCAGCATCTAAAAATACTGTGTGTATCTGTTTTTGTTCTAAGCAAATGTTCTCCACCGGTGTCAGTGGTGAGGATTGAGGTTCCTTGATTACTGGCCCAGAGGAGGGACATCACAATGGCCAACATACTAGTGGCAACAATACACATCTTCCATCTTTCTTTTTCTGAAAATAAATTACCTCATGTGGTAGAATTTTGTAATACAGTTCATTAAATTGTAAAGAATTTACAATATCTTTTTGATAATGTGTTTACATTTTTCTTCATTTTATCACTGTTTTTAAATGTTTCTGAGCAGTATCCCACATTCTTACTAAAAGAGGGAAGAGTTATGTGCTATTTAATATTCAAATGTTATGCTAATAAGTTGTCCAGATTTTTTTTTTAGCTGGACATACCTACTATTCAAGGGTATTTGTTCCTTTTTTCAGTGTCTGTAGGTTGAGATGCAGTGAATAACTCATACTCAGACATGCTGCAGACATACCTGAAGCTCCTTTTCCTTTGCATCAGCTTTGATCTAGTATTATTTAAAACAACACAATTTTACATATTATGTAAACTTCTGATAAAGAAACAAAAAAGTTTACTGCAGCAAAACAATTCTACTATCATCACAAAAATGGCACTACTGCATACATGTATTGACAATAAGCCTATCGATATTTTGGAAAACATAGTTCACACTTAAAGCTGTTACAAACTAAAATTTGCTATTCCAGCAAAACACACATGTTTTTACTCTAAAGCTTCCAGCATCTGCAGATGTGCATTTTAGGCCACAACCACAGCTTATAGTATTCACAGAGAAATTTATAATACTGCTCACATCCATCAAATGCAGACTCATGCTTTTATAACCCTCAATAAGAAAAAAAAAACAGGCATGTCAGCTGCTGAAGTCCATCCATCCATCCATCCATCTATCCATCCAACCATCCATCCATCAATCTGCAACCGCTTATTCCAAGTTTTGCGCATTGGGTCAGAGCATAAGTAATAAATCAGAAGGGAATCCCACCCTTGAATATAAAGGCAATACAGTCATACCAAAAATTTCACCGGCAGATAAAAACATGTCTCTTTAAACAGAATCATGCACCTATATTGTAATACCTAAATGGAATCTACCTAGAATACCAACAATTACTTTTCTCACTGTTAGAAATTTAACCAAATAATCAGCTCACATCTCTGTGGATCTAGAAACAATCCTACTAAAATACATTTCCCCTTTCTCCTCTCCCCTTTGTAGATTAATCTGTTCAAAACTCTTTGAAACTTTCTTCTTCCGCTCTCCTCCTAACCCCTCTTGCTGTAACACCTACATTTGTATATTTTGTAAATGTAGTGTTTCTATTTTCTCGTAATGTATGTGTTTTTTAATTCTTTCCTTCAGTTTTCTGTTCTTTCCTATATAGAATGCTTGACATTTATCACAAATAGCAACGTAAACAATGACTTCTTGACAGAATTATGGCTATTTACATGCCAGCTGAATCTTGCCTTATTATTTCCAAAGACTTCATTAGACATGTGTTACCATATTAAAAAACCTAAAACATTTATTCCCATTTCAAATCCATTAATTGACACTTTTTAAAGGGCATGTAAGGATGATAAGCATTTATCAAATATTATAAGAGGGCTAGAAACAAATACATTATTTGCCATATTAGAGAAACTGATGATATACATTAATTTAAGTTTACTGTTTTGAAACTTATTTTGGTAAGAGAGGAGGTGACCTGAAGTCCAGGACAGAATTTAATGGCTATATCTGGATGTCTAATTTTAGAGCTGAAAACTTCCCAGGATTTAAAACCTGCATTAAAGTTGAGGTGGTATAGATGATGGTGACTGGCAACTAGGAAACATATGACTGGTCCCAGAAAGCTTTTAAAGTTGCTTCTGATACTGTACTGTTTTATGCTTGATGAAGCACTGTTTGTATGAAATTTGGCTAGCGTTTAATAAACCTGTTACTATTACTGCTGTGGTCTTGAGCTGCAATTTTTTTCTTGTTTTACCTACTTGTGTTCCTGGCTTGGTTTGCCTGTCTGAATTCCCTTTGGCTTCTACTTACTTTAAAATTGCATCACGGTTAATTCCATTAACCAGTTCCTGGTCCAATGACTTTATATTTGGGTGTGTTTACAGGGTACTTGGTAACTACGGAAGGAAATTCTCAACATCTCTTTTCACAGAGAACCACTGATACAGATTGCTTACAAGCAATTCTGCATGTGGATGAAAATGGTGTGAGTAATGCAGCAGAAGGGCAAAGTCTTAAAAATATTGTGTGTGATTTAGAAATGAAAACAAACTCATATAAAAGACAACTGAGTTTTTATGCCTATATAAGACATAAAATAATTCTACATGGTGTTAGGATACCAAAAATGCCAACTTATGGCACAAAATATTCAGAGCTCCTTAGAAAATGGCAAGCTTTGAATATTAAGTTGAGTATGGATTATACGTAGTTAATGAATATTTTTTGCTTCTTTGGAGGCTAAACTTCTTACAGAAATATTTTATTTACACAATAAAATTCTATGTCATTCATCATTTGTTGAAGCAAGCAGGTATATGAGGCCATGCTGATTATCACCAAGCAGAGAAAATTGAAATGTGATTTGAAGTTTTTGTTTGGCCTAAGACTCCACAGCTGGATAGTCACAGTATGAATCATCTAGTGCTATAAAACATATGCCAGCAGTTGAATCAGTACAAGAGTCGATATTAAAAGTGTAACTGCCCTGGATCCTGAAGATTTTTCTACACTTCTTCTATGTACCCCTTTACCAATACAGCAGGAGAACAACAGTGAAGGAAGAAGACAAAAAGAAAAGGAAGGGTATGCGGATGAAGCATCCTGGACCAATAACCACGAGTAGATAGAGACAACAAAATTAACATGTCAATTTATCAAACTATGATTTAGCCACCACTGAACTAGCATCTTTCAGCAAAGGAATCACTTTTTTTTCCCAGTGACTAATGCCTATCTTGCTTGCTTCTTGACATAAATGCTGTGATTTACCTGCCAGTTGAACCTTACATTACCATTTCCATACACTACATTAGACATAACTCCCTATATAAAAAGCTAATAACTTTATTCCTATTTCAGACCCATTGATTGACTCCTTTCAAAATGCATGCAAGGATGATTCCAAGATGGCTGCACATTGAATAACAGCTTAATTCTGGCACTCCCAGTCTGAAAGAAAAAAAAAAGGAAACTTAGCAAAGAAGGCCAGTGGACAAAGCTTTCTGAGTAAATTTCAGTAACATACTAGTAAGTACAGTGCCTGTATGCCAGGAAAAAAGAAATATAAAGGATCTGGAGGAAAGTCAGCTACAAAAAGTGAGAAAGACACACAGACTGAGAGGAGTACTGCAGTGTTTCAGGAAGAAACACTACAATTTCCAGACATGACTTCCAGTAACCTAGATGAGCGTATAAAGCAGCTGCATACAGATCTGGTTAAAATAAATGAAACACCAAAGGAGTATATAAACACAAACAATAAAAAGTTGGAAAAAATAGAAGACACTTTAAACAGATATTCAGATAAGGTGACAGAACTTGAAAACCCAGAGAATGAAATGAAGAAAAGGCTGGCTGAATATGAGACTGCACAACAAGAGATGTTTCAAAAAATAATCAGAGCACATAGGGAAATCTGAGATGTTATGCTGTACCAGAGAAGTTGGAAGGAGCAGATAGTATTAATTTTATGAAGGCACAAATAAGCAACTGGACTGATATTCCAGAACAGGAACTGTTAATTGAAAGGGCACATTGTGTGTATACTCCAAACCTGGTTACTAAAAAACAACCTAGACCTGTAATAGTAAACATATAGGAGCTGATTGTGACAAAACTGTGGCAGAAAGATAAAGTGCTAAAAGTGGGAGATAGTGGAGTATTTGTAGAGAATGATTACTCAGTGTACACCAGGCAGAAGAGGAATAAATATATTCCATTATTTAGGGAATGTCAAAAAGCAGGTGCGAGATTCAAACTGCTGTACCCAGCCATCTTCAAAGGGTTTTTCCCTGAATGGGGCAAAATCTTTTTTGGTGAAGTAAATCCTAAGGAGGAAATACAAAAGGTTGTCCAACAAAGGGTGCGCTGTGAATCAGAAGGAGGTTTTACTTCATGTTCTCCTGGTGCTAAGGACTACAGAAAGACTGAGCCTGTAAGATCTGTTCCACAGTTTCAATTGCCTGAGAGAAGAAAGAAAACATAAGAATCAACTAGAAGAATCTGGAATATGTTGGAAATTAAACAAATTTGGAAGATGAACAGAATTAAACCTAGTAACGTAAATCGTCAACTCTGGGACGATAAAGCAATAGTTATATTTGTGAAACATGACAGAACAGGAAAATCTGAAAATATTGGACTTCCTTGGACTTTGATAAACTTGAGGGGAACTTTAAAGCATACACCCTGCTTGATGTTATTAATGTTCAGAGAATAAAATCAGTAACTTGTAAACAGGCAAATGTGGGATTACGAAGCAATAATTATGTTTATGAAACATAGCAGAAGAAGAGGATTTGAAAATATTGGATTTTTGTGGACTTTGCTAAATTTGTAGGGGGCTCTAAAGCATATGCCCTACATTATATCATTAAGTTTCAGAGAACTATTTTGGAGAGGAAAGGAAGAGGGAGAAAGTTAACCATAAGTAAATCAAATTTCTTTTTTTTCTCTCTTAATGGTAATGTTTAAATGTTGCATGATTTTCTTAGCAAGGTATGAAGTAAAGCTTTTTCTTTTTTTTTTTTTATGTAATGGGGATGTTAATATAAACAGGTGGTTTAGTTGTTTTTTTTTTCTCCCTTCTTCTCTCTTTTACTTGTTTTAGGAAATGTAGGCACTGCAATGTGGGGGAAAAGGGAGAGAGGAAGGGAGAGAGGAAGGGTTTGGTTGAGAGAGCATGGCAAAAGAAAAATTAATGTGCTTTTTGGGAAATGATTTGGTTAACCCTGGGATTTATCCAGCAGCAAGTTTATTACAAAACAACTAAATGGAAAACAATATTGAATATTATAAGACTTTTTTCTGGTAAACAAGGTATCCTTAGCAGTTTGTGTCTGGATTGCATGTCATCAGAAGACAATCTGATAAAGAGAAATGGCTTGGAGAAAATGTTTACTGAAAGCATTCAAATGTTTTCTTAGCTGGGAGAGCTTTAAAGATAAGGCAAAATCAGATAGCATTTATAAAAGCACAGGCTGTATCATGCATGAATGACCTTTCTTTTTTGGTAGTCTCTAGCCTGTGGGTGTGGCTATCATTTTAGAATGTTTGTTTGTATTATGTACAAAGTTTTGTGTATTGTTATTATTATTATTATTATTATTATTATTAAGTTATTAGGTTTTAGGAGGTTATTGGGGAGTGTATTTCTGTTTGAGGGTTTTCAATAAAACAAGAAATTCTGCAAGATGTGACATAGGCTTAAACAGAGATGACAAGAAACAACTGCATAAAAGATTAACCTGCCAGTTGGTGCATGCATTGAATACAAAAGCTGGAATCATACATTTAACAAAAAAGCTATCATACATAAATGGTGGGAAGAATAATCCCTCAAGAACATGATTCTTTCTATAATATGTTTAAATGTTAATGGTCTCACAGGTAAATGTAGAAAAGAAAGCGTAGTGAATTATATTAAAAATGTAGAGTGCAAATAGCTATGTTCCAGGAGACACACTGTGAAAGAACTGAACATGTGAATGTGATAAAGAAAGTTTTTCAGGTTAGTTATTCAGCAGAATATCTGGGGCAGAGAAAGAGAGGAGCACTTATATTAATTGCAAGAGGAGCTCCAATAGTAATACGACAAAAATATAAAAGATATTAATGGAAGATTTATAGTATTAAGGGGCTACTGGCAAGGGAGGATTACACTGTTATGTATTTATATTCCACCAAAAATTGCTATAATGGAGCTTAAGAAAGTTGTGGGAGAAATAATCGGCTTTCAGCAAGGAATGTTACTTATAGGTGGGGACTAGAATTTGATTTGCAACAGTGAAGATGTGTCTGGGGGCCCAAAAGGAAAAATATAACAAAGGAGGATAGATTTTTAAAGTAATTTATGAAAACATTTGGCATAGAAGATGTGAATTCAGTACTAGGAGTTCAGCGTGAATTTATATTTTATTCTCCAAGATACAAAAACTGGGCTAGGCTAGGCTAGACAGAATATATAAACATGTGCATTTGATTGAAGGTCTTGATATGCATGCAATAACTATTTCAGATCATTCTCCAATAATAACTAAAATAAAAACACAGGGTAATGAAATAAAAATAAGACACTGGCATTTTCACACCTATCTGTTACAAAGAGAGGAATTTAAGGAATGGGCAGTGAAAATTATTAAGGAGTTATTAGAGAAGATAGAAATTTCTTCTGAAAATATAGTTAGAGAGTGGGATAAAATAAAAGCGGAATTTAAAAATAGAGGGGAAATAAAAGAAAAGGAGATATTGTTAAAAAGTAACAAGAATTACTTAGCGGGACTGACAAGTGTTAAAGTATTGCAAAATAGGGTGAATCTCACAGAACAAGAAGAGGAGCAACTGCAGAATGCTAAACAGAAAATAAGGGATTACCTCGATAATATGCATGAGTTTAAAAAGATTGTTGTTAAGCAACTGTTTTTTGATAATAACCCTACAGCACAAAAACTTTTGGCACAAGTCAGGCAACAGAAAATAGAAAGTGCTGTCACCAAGTTTAGGGAGCCTATAACAAGGAAGATTTTGCAATATATTTTTTATTAATTTTCAATCAAATTGTCAACAAACCACTACTACATGTTAAAACATTACATAATTGCGTATCATGTGGAAAGTTACAAAATATACAAGAGATTTGTGAAACTTGACAATTTAGGAATTATACAAAAGGAAAAAACTAGAATAACTATATACAATATGTACAAAAATAAAAAATGCTACGATAAGAATGAGCTTACAACCTCACTTCTACTATATAGAATGACATAAATTCCTTTCTTAAAATAATCATATATACACATATCTGTGTGTGGTCGATCTGTAGGAAATAGTGGTCCACTAATATGCAATCGTTAAATCTATGTCATGTTTGGTTAATCTTTTAATATATGATCAAGAAGTAGACTCCAGTATTCTAGATAATATTGCTTCTTGTTATAATTATTCATTACTAGCTTATGGGACGTTATATATTTAATCGCCATAATTCTGAAACCAAACCATGACATTTGTGCTTACAGTTTTGTGCAATATATAGTTTAATTAGGGCACAAAGTGTACTTAAAACATGTAATTTATGCCTAGATAGAGATGTTCAAATTCAGTATTGCGAATTCCCAACATAAGGTTGAGTTCTCTGAGGCTACTTTTTCTAATTGCACTCTAAGACAACACCATAACCTATAAGAGCATGTACAACTCCAGAAAATATGCAGTAAATCAGCACATGGAGTTAAACAGGTCTGATACTTTGGAGAGATTTCTGGTTTGTATTTATTTAACTTAGCCGAGGGTTAGATAAGCATTATTATTAATCATTAATGGTGTATAAATGAGCTTCTTAAAGGGTGTGAGCTTGAAAGTATTGTGGGTTTCTTGAAGCTTATGTTCTTTGGAGTGGCTTTTAGTCAAATTGGTCCAATACTTTGAGTATATCAGGGAAGACTGATATTTAATATTTATCAGTCTATACACATTCAATGTCATTTTCCTCTTTGATAACAGCAGCTTTAGCTGCATATCAAGTAAGTGAAATTCATCTTCATTAAATTACAGTGTATCTGCTAGAGAAGATACTAATTCTCTTAGTTGTCTTATTACAATTATGTAGCTCTTGTTGAGATTATTGCTAGTTCTAATCTATTTGATGGATTTACCTTTATATTTTAGTATGTCCCACAAGTTCCAATTCCTAATTTTTGGGTATTTGTCAAGTTAATCTTTTTTTTTTTTGTTGAGCATGATATTTGGATTAAAATATATTGACTGGAGAAGAGATAAAATTAGTTAGGTTTAGTATTCCCAGAAGATTATGGAATGTCATTATATTGTTTCTAAGTAAAGGATGTATCTTGAGATTCTTGGTTTGCTTTTTTAATAAAAGGAAGGGCTTTAGTGTTTATTTTCAGATTGTGGATGTGGTCATGCCATATATTTATCTATGCAGGGGGCCTAGCTGTTTCTTTAGAGTCATATTCAGAAATATACAATATCCTATTACAACAGATAATATCATAGTGCAATTTAAAATCAGGAAGGCCCAATCTTCCTTTTTCTTTAGGGAATATCACTTTTTGATAACTAATTCTAATTTGTTTAGGATGCCAAAGGAATTTGATTAACATAGTTACTATTTTTTTAAAAACTTTTTAGGAATAACATTGAATTGGAATAATAGCTTAGGAAGACTGTTCATTTTTATAATTGCTGCTTTCAAATAAAAGGCAAATTAAGTTTGGTCCATTTTCGGATGTCTTTGTCTATATTCATCCATGCTCTATGGTGGTTGTTTTGTATTAGAGTTCTACAGTTGTTTTCAAAATTTACACTCAGATATTTTAAACTATAATTAACTTTTATGTCTATTTCTGGAAAGTAATTTTCTTTGCGACCAATTGGGTTTATCCAGGAAAATAAGGGACTTTGACGTATTTATTGCATACTGTAGTTTGATACCATAGAGAATCTAATAGTTGAAATTATTTTATTTAGATCCATATTTGGGAATTCAAAATATATGTTTAAATCATCTGCAAATGCAGTAATGGGTAATGGGGTATTAATTATTCTTGGAATATGATGGTAAGTTTTTTGGTTAAAGTATAAAAAGAGGGGTTCCATCTATAAGTTAAATAAGTGTGGGGATAGGGGACATCCCTGTCTAGTTCCATTAATAATTTGTATTGGCCTGAAATAGGTTTTGTTTATATAAAGGATTGTGTAAGAATTTGTGCACAGAACTTTAACCATTTCCATATATTGTTAGGGTATATTAAAAATGTGTAATACTTTAAAGAGAAATTTTAGATTTACCCTCTCAAAAGATTTATTCACATGTAGAACAAGAGCATATTTAGGATTCTTTTCTTGTTAAGTAAGGCGAATTATTGCATCAAGTGTAAGACTATTGTCCCACATTTGTCTGATGGTCATGAAACCTGACTGTTCACGAGATATGATGTAAGGTAGGGCCACTTTCATTCTTTCTGTGAGTAGTGGTGCACAGATTTTAATGTCAAAATTAATGAATGTTATTGTTTTATAATTTAAAGGGTTTTTCTTATCCAGATTGTTTTTTAAGATGAAAATTGTTCTTGAATTGTTTAGATATAGGTCAGAAATACCCTTTTCCTTTATGTAGCTGTAATTTTTCTGAAGAACTTCTGCTAGTAATTGGTGAAAATTTAATAAAACTCAGATATGAAGCTGTCTGGTCCTGAAGATTTACTATTTTTTTCATTTATGAATTACCATTAATATTTCTTGGGTTGTAAAGGGAGCTTCCAGTTTACTTTGTTGTTTGTCACTAAGATTCGGAAAGGTGATATCCTTTAAAAATTTTTCATTTTCTGGTTCTTTGGGTACCAGTTCCTGGGAGCCATATATTTGAGTGTAGATACTTTCAAAGGTTTCAATTATGCTTGTCGTATCATTATATAGATTTCCCAGATATGCTATCTCGGAAATTAATGGAATTTTTTGTATGATATTGAATATCCTTGTGAGTATTTTAGAAAGAGTTTGGGCCAATTCTGCGTATTTAGCCAGTAGTTTCATTTCAGCGAATAGTTTTGCTGTTTATGTAAATAGTATAGTTCCTTCTGTACGTTGCATATGGTAGAGTCGAGTTCTGGGTTTTGGTTAACTTGCAGTTGTTCTTCTAAGTTGTTGGTTTTCCTTACCTGTTCTTTTTCTTTTTGATTTGTTGCATTTTTATAAAAATATGCCTTTTGAATTAGGACCTCCCCTGATTCTAGTCTTACATGCTGCCCATTGCATATCATAGGGTATGTTTATTTTGTGTAAATTCTCATTTAATTCTTCCAAGATAGATTTTATCTCTTGTTGTACATCATCCTTTTGTAATAAACTTGGGTTTAACAACCAATTGATTTTTGGTGAAATTGTTCTTAATAATTATGACCAGTTTAGTATAATAGCTATTTCCTATAACAAGGAAGATAACAAGAGATCCTGTAGAAGTATTGGAAATAGTTTGAAAATTCTGTATAAAGCAAAAAAAAAAAAAATATGGAAATCAAGAAAATGAACAAATGGAAATGTTTATGGAAGAATTAAATATGCCCAGGCTAGAGGTAGAGGAGGCTCAATTGCTAACAGGATAGGAGGAGATGAGATAAATATTCTGATGTATAACCAATCTACAGGAAATCCCCAGGAATAGATGGTATTCCTGTGGAAGTTCAGACGCTAGGAGAGAAAAAACTGATAAAGATAAGGAAGGTATTTTTTAAAGGTACTTTAAGAGAAGATGTACCAACATCCTGGAAGAAAGTGGTAGAAGCTGTAATACCTAAAGAGGGTAAAGATCCATCAGATCCAGCTACATACAGGCCCATTTCAATACTAAATCATGATTATAAAGTGTTTATGAATATAATGGAAAAAGAATGGCAAAAGCAATGCTAAAATTGATAGATATGAATCATTGTTGTTTTGTGGAGGGGAGGCAAACATTTGACAACATTAACAGAACAGTGATGATCCAGAGGGAAGCAGAATGTACAAAATACCACTGTTGTTGGCAGGTCTTGATGCAGAGAAAGCATTTGACAGAGTGAGCTGGGACTTTGTGAGCAGAGCAATGGAAGCATTTGCATTTCTTAAAAAAATTATAAGGTTGATTAGGAGGATATATGAGGGATTGGAGGTGAAAATTAAAGTAGGTAGGGTCCTCTCTGATAATCTCTGCTAGAACAGAGGAACTAGGTAGGGGTGTCCTCACTCCCCTTTGTTGTTTGCACTGGCAAAGAAAATAAGGGTCTCACAAATTCAAGGATATAATTGGTGTGGTAGTCAAGAGAAGCTGTCTCTATTTGCAGATGCCATTATTTTATACCTGACCAAACCAGAAATGGATATCACAGTACTGTGGAGCATATTGAGACAGTTTCAAACCTTTTTGGGATACAGAAGTAATGAAGCCAAAACAAAAGCAATAGCAGTAAATTATGTACCCACATACACATTGGTTCACCAATATCCATTCTTATGGGGCTGAGATAAAATTAAATATTTAGGTGTATAGATTAAAAATGATACCAATCTGGCAGCTAAAGATATGCGGGAAGAGACCAAACAAAAGATAATACAAAAATTGAGAAAATGGAAGCTCTGTTTTATGAATATTGATAGTAAGGTGCAAGCAGTTAAAATGTTTTTAGTCCCTTTAGTCTTATATACAGGTCAGGCATATTTTAATTGACCAGAGAAGAAGTTCTAGATGGCAATTGATAAAGAGCTGAAGAATTTTATCTGGGAGGGGAAGATGGCAAGAGTCAAGTGGGATAAGCTTATTCTGTCAATAGAACGGGGAAGATTGAGATTACCCAATTTGAAGGGGTATTTCAGAGCAACACAGTTGAGGCTTCTACAGATAGCAAAAGTAGAAAACTATAATTCAAAAATGGAAATAGATGATGAAGAAGCAGAGGGGAAGGTCAAGTAACAGAGAGAGACTGATAATTTGGATGCAAACTATTAAGAACAATAATCATACAGAATATTATATTCATAAAGTGGCAGAAGGTATTCTAATGACTAAGCCAATAAAAGAATGGAGAAAGGAGATTCTCCTGATAGGGGTGACTGCAATTAGGAATACAAACAATAGGCAAGGGGGCAGGAGTATATTGGAGAAAGCTGGTAAAGGAACCAAGGTATTGGGAGCAAATAACTAGAGCGGGAAAGGTAATAAAATGGGAATGATGCCAAGAACGTATTTGGACTGCATGTTATAGATGGTCTTCCATATCAAGGACTGATATCAGAGTTCAGGCAAAGAGAAAGAAATGGGGGGGGGGGTCCTAAAGAAAAGACCAGCACTGGTAGAGTTCTTGGTAGAATCTAGAAATCTAGAACATAAGTTGCCATTAAGAAATTAATAATTAGTAGAGCATATATAAATATTGCATGATAACTCTAAGAATCAATCTGAAGAGGTTAGGAAGAATTGGGAAGAGAGATTGGATAAACAATTCACAAAGAAAAATTGTGTGGGGAGATATATGTCCATCTCCCAAATATGCAACAAAATCTAGAAGATTTAGGATCTTTGCCTGGAAGTGTTTATATATATATATATATATATATATGAAACACAAATCCCAGCGGAGCACCAAACCAATTGAATTGGAATCCAGTTAAGGCCACAGGTTAACTGTAGTGTAAACTCTGTGGGCAAACGATGTGCGTGGCTAGTGGCGCCAAAGTCCAAATTAGAGTCAATATTCCAAACTGAAATGCGTAGGCACTGCTATGTCTCAAGCTAATAACGCACTGATCACCAAGTTGTAAAAACCAAAGACAGAACACTTTTATTGTAAGCGCTTTCGCGGTGCGATCCACCGCTTCATCAGACTTAGCAGTGCCTACGCATTTCAGTTTGGAATATTGACTCTAATTTGGACTTTGGCGCCACTAGCCACGCACATCGTTTGCCCACAGAGTTTACACTACAGTTAACCTGTGGCCTTAACTGGATTCCAATTCAATTGGTTTGGTGCTCCGCTGGGATTTGTGTTTCATTTTTTCTGGGGATATCGCTTGGGTGTTCTACTATATATATATATATATATATATATATATATATATATATATATTTTATACCCCAAGAAGTCTCTAAAGAATCTTTCCTCAGGTAGACAGCAAATGTTGGAGATGTGATGGGGAAGAAAGAGATAACTGGGAACACATTTTCTGGGACTGTAATGCGTTGGCTGAATTCAAAAATTCCCTGCACACTGCTCTGTTGGAGATGCTAGGTGAGCAAATTGGAGTGACTAGGGAAAAGTTTTTTTTGAGCTATGATACAGAGTTGGAATTGTCTAGACATAGTAAGGCCTTGCTAAGTCTGATTATGATGGCTGCCAAAAAATTAATAACTAGAAAATGGAAATCAAAGTCTAACTAACTTTACTAGAAGTAACAAAGATAGTAACAAAGATAAAACAACTAGAGCTAGGATCTTTAGAAAAGGGTAGGAGTAAATTGCACAAGAAAAATGGAAAATGTGGGACCACTACATGCACAGGCGAAACGATGTTTAAAAGAAGGCAGTGTCTGAATGAGCTATGTAATGCCTCACTGAAAATGACTGGATATTTTAAAGGTGATGTATAATGTTTGCAGCTATAGTTGTGTTGGCACGGTTTGTAAGGTATAATGTTTGCAACTGAGATTGTGCCGTTATGATTTATTTTCATTTATATAAATGTAAGATTATCTATGTCACATATGATAATTTAATAAAAAGGTTTCTTGTAAAAAAATGGATGTCAGGATGATCTTTATCAATTTTTTTGAAATATAAATGGTAAAAATGTTATACAAAATGTCACCAAAAGAAAGAGAAGCACTACATAAACTTGAAAATAATGATGAAATTGTTATAAAAAGTGCTGATAAAGGTGAAGCAACATTAGTAATGGACTTGGAATTCTAGAATTGCAGTATTGCAGATATTTTAAGTGTTGAAACTATGTATTTAAACTTTACTGAAAGGGTTAAAAATGACATTATTTCCAAGGTAATGGCTGTATATTTGATTTACATATCAATAGTGATTTAATAATTGAATTGTCGGACTACTTACATGTTTCCTATCCTCGAACACTTATGTTTTATTGTTTACTCAAGTTTCATAGGACTCTAGAAAATCCACCATTGAGACAGATAATCTAATCACAAGGCTGTCTAATGGAACTTGTTTCCATATATTTGGAACTGCAACCAAAGGAAATGCCTTTGACTATGAGATGCTGTGTATGGGATAGCAATGACTCCTTAGAGAAGTTGTATCATTGGTGAGAATAAAGATATGGACTATGTATTTGTTACTTTGCATGCAAACTCTCTCTTCATGGTAATACCTAATATATATGGGGTTGATGCAATAAGCAAAATTTCTAATGAAGTTCACTGATAAAAGAACATTTCAATAAATATTTAATGTGATGTGCCAATTATTGTTTTAGGAAGTAATGCATTTGTTATTCAGGATAACTTGTGCCTTCAGAAGCAATGGGTTACCAGGCACTCCTCTAGCAAGCTAGTATGTTAATATAACTACGAGTATGTGTGAAGAGAAGTGTATTTTTAATAGCAATAATATGCTTTATGAACACATTTCATTTTATAAAAAATTTTGATGATGCATTTATGTTATGAGGTGATAACACTATCACACTTGAATAGTTATAATGATTACATTACACACACACACACACACACACACACACACACACACACACACACACACACACACACACACACACACACAAAAACAGATTTTTTTTTAAGCTTTAAAATGTGTTCATCAGACTGCATTTTTAATTTTTTACTTTCTCAGTTATGTAAAACACATGACAGAATTATAGATGCAACAGTCTAGAGAAAAGAAATGAGCAGGAACACAAATTTACATCAAAGTATGCACCCCTCTTTTACATTTAAAAATATTGTAAAAGGGCAGATGTTGAGAACAATGCCACTGAGCATTAATGAAGAGGTCTTAAATTCCCAATTAGACATACTTACTGAATACTTTTTAGAAAATGGATATCATAAACGTGAAATCAATGATATAAGGAACATGGTAATGAAGGAGAGGGCTATTGTTCATGCCCCTATATTTTCAGGCAATAAGTGAACAGCTGCTAGTAGGGACAATAGCAGGGATAGTATTAGATGTATTTTAACCTATAATAATTATACAACAGAAGTAGAAAGAATAATAAAAAACTGGCAGATGTTTGGAAAATTAAGAGGACTTGGGCTGGACTGTATAAATGCTCCCAAATATGGTACAAAAAGAATAGAAATTTGAAGTAAATTCTGTTATAAAAGAACAGAAGAATGTGGTTGTAAGAGATACATCCATAAAGCTGATTCATTTAACTGTTTAAAATGTACCTTCTGTAATTGTATTTACTCTGCTAAGAGTTTTGTCCACCCTATTACTAAAAAGAACTTTTATTTCACAGCATTTGCAGACTGGGATTCTGAAAACATTGTTTGTGTTCCGATTTGTGATACTTGCCAAGCATTCTATATAGAGAGACAAATAGAAAACTGAAGGAACGAATTTGTGAACATTTATCAGATATTAGAGCAGGGGAGCTAACTAGTGTACTATTTATATATGTTAGAGAAACTATTGATACACATTCTTTTTCATTTACTGTTTTACAAATTGTTTTAAGTGAGGAGGTATCCTGAAGTCTAGGACAAAATTTATTGAATATACCAAGATATATAATTTTAAAGCTAATAAGTTCTTGGGATCAAAAAGGACTGTCTCTTTAAAACCTGCATTAAAGGTGAAGCAATATAGAAGTTTGAATAGTTTTTTACCTCTACCCACAAATATTCGGGCAAGGTCACCGATGAGAGTGTCCAACTGGGGGCGACAGAAGAGGAAGTTTTCTGGAGACAACAACAGCATGGATCGACGAACCAGAAAGTGAATGGACTAGTGTTTAACTTGTCTAATTATACCCTCACTACAGCAGAATGCACTTATTGAATAGAGGTCTCTCTTATATTCCTTCCACATGTACTAATTTAACAGATTTACTCTTAGATCTTAGACTTTTTGGCAGGAATTTAGCTTTAAAGCTTATGTATTCTAATGATGACACTATGAGCACCAATAATACTGAGACTGACCCTAGGCCAAGAAGAGTGTTTTTTGTCCAGTTATTTCAACACATGTTGATTGTTTTCTCAAATTATGTGAGCATGATTTTTATGACTCATTTTCCAATGGGGGTCGAATTACAAACTCTTACTTTAACATATCTAATGATGAACGTAGGGCGCTTTTTTCACTACGTACAAATAATACCCTAGCTATTAGACCTGCGGACAAGGGTGGGGGTATTGTGCTTTTAGATTTTTCTAGCTATGTTGATGCTATGTCAACTATGTTACAGGATTCCCACACCTATCAAATGGTGAATGTTTCATTTTTGGATAGAACCATTAGAAGTGTTTGGGATAACCTGTATGATCGTCTAATGTGTAGACAGATCGATTTTGAACTTTATTCCTATCTATGTGTTGAACATCCCCTGGTTCCTTTAATTAAAGGCTTGCCTAAGATACACAAGTCTTTGACATCCCCCCCATGAGACCGATTATATCTGGCAGTGGCTGGGTGACTGAGACCATGTCGATCTACATTGAGTATAAGTTAGGTCCATTGGTCAAAATGATTTCTACTATATTAAAAGACACTCTTCAACTCTTGGATGATATTGAGATTTACAATAGTAATTCTATTAACCCGAAATGTATGTTGGTGACGTTAGATGTTAAGAACTTGTTTACCTCTATCCCCAATGATTTTGGCCTAGAAGCCATTAGAGAGATTCTCACTGACTGTGACTGTATGTCCAATGAAGAAACCATGCTTATTACTATGCTTCTTGATATGGTATTGACTAATAACATCTTTATTTTCAATGGGCAAATGTATCTGCAGCATTGGGGTGTCACCATGGGTACCCCTTGTGCGAACTGATACGCTAATCTTGCCATGTATCATTGGGAGAAGGCTTTTCTATTTGACCATCCTGGATTTTGAATATCTCTCTCTATAGACATTTTATCGACGACATCCTATTTTTATGGAGAGGTGATGAATTGAGCTTAAATGACTTTGTTGTATATTTAAATTCTACTACTCATTTCCTTGAGTTTAGTATGACCTTTTCTTGCGCCTCTGTAGATTTTCTAGATGTCACCATAGGTCAAGACCCTGCTGGACTATTAACTACTAGACTGTATTGAAAACCCTGTTGGACAAAAGCTTTATTGCATTTTAACAGTATGCATCCTAGAATGATTTTTTCAAACATAGTCAAGGGCCAATACCTTAGATTGAAGAGACTCTGTGGAGACCCATTAGACCTAACACTACAGTTAGATGAGCTAGACAAGCTATTCTTACAGAGAGGCTATAAGAGATCCATTTTGGTAAATATTAGAGAAGAAGTAATGGGGATGAGTGTTCCTTCAATAAGGACTCAGATACACTGCAGTAATGATAGTAGACTTCACTTTGTGACTACTTACACAGGTGATATCGGTCGTGTAGTGGAAATAGTGAAACATAATTGGCATGCTTTTATACTGGACCCAGCCCCTGCCAGATTGGTAGGGAATTTCCCACGTTTCAAATATAGAAATAATAATAATCTGAAACGCATTCTATGTAAGGATGTAATGGGGTGCTGAGTTAGGAACCAGGAGCTAGACAGGGATTTGACCCCTGGAACTTTTCCATGTAAGCGTCGTAGGATGTGTAGTGTTATCACTACTACACAGAACTTTGATCATCCTGTCTTAAAGTTTAAGTTTGTCTCTAGGTTTGTTGCCACTTGTAATAGTGTAAACCTGGTCTATCTTGCTTCTTGTGATTGCTGTACCTGCTTTTATGTAGGTAAGACTACACGAAGGTTAAGAGACAGGATTTACAACCACCTATATGATATCAGGAATCGGAATCAACAAAACACATTAGCTAAACGTATAGTTAGTTTTTAATACTCATAAGTGCAGCTTTAGAGTCTTACAACTAGTGCCCATTAACATGAGAGGGGGCAACTTAAATAGTCAAATAGAGCTGGTGGAAGTCAAATGGATTTTTAGACTTCGTGCTCATATTTTTCCAGGGCTCAACAATCATGTTAGTTTAAAACCAGCCCTGGAAGCACGCCCTTTGAAATAAAATAAATAAAAATATAACAGCATTGAATGGAACCATAAAATAGAAGAAAATGTGAAATAGTTAGCTATAGTGGAATTGAAATAACACCATAGAATGACATCATAAAATAAACAACGTAAACATAGAATATATTATGTTATAATGGTGTATAGATTTCTTTGTTTTTATCATTATTTTATTTGATTTGATTTTGTGTTTATTTTGTGCTTATCTATTTATATGATGCACATCTAGATATTTTATATCTCTATATATTGTTTCATACTTCATGCTTTTGACAATGTTGTTTTTATATGTGTGCACCTACATATATATTTCTTCTGTTTGTGTAACATGAAATATGTTTTAAATGTCTCTAGTCAGTATTTGCTCCATTGCCTAAAGGGTTAATTAACTAATTAATTAGAACTATGCAAATCTGATTGGCCAACATCATTTTAAACTTGTTTAAATTAAACTGACTGTTTTTTCTTTGAGATCTGATGAAGCATGTTTTTACATGTGAAAGCGCTTATCCATTGATTGTACAATAAATTCATTTATATATTTTTAAGCCTGGTGGTCCTGCCTTGTGTTTCGTTTTGGATATTTACAAATTGTTTTAAGTGAGGAGGTGACCTGAAGTCTAGGACAAAATTTATTGAATATACCTAGATATATAATTTTAAAGCTAATATGTTCCTGGGATCAAAAAGGACTGCCTCTTTAAAACCTGCATTAAAGGTGAAGCAATATAGAAGATGCTAATTGGCTAATAGGAAACATGTGACTGGTCTCAGAAAGCTTTTAAAGTTGGTTTTAATACTTTTCAGTTTTAATGCCCGATAAAGCACTGTTTGTGTGAAATGCTGACTACCATTTAATAAACTTGTCACTGCTACTTCTATTATCCTGAGCTGTATTTTTTTAATCCTGTTTTTATCTACTTATGTTTCCAAGCTTGGTTTGCCTGTTTGAGCTACTTTGGTTCCTACTTGCTTTAAAATTATAGCATGCTTAGTTCCATTACAAATAATTTCTGTAGACACTCAGGTTCCAGTGGGCTGAAGCCCTATCTGTTCAGAATTCCTATGCTTGGGCTAATTTTATATACCCTAACAACCTTCAATTTCCACCCATCACAGCTCAGCTACACTTATATTTTCTGAACTCTTCCCCTACCTCAGTCCATATATAATATCAAATCCTCAATAACTAATCAAATACACTTTGTCTAAATCTATAAAAAAAATCACTACTTCCTGTCTGTTCCACTAGCTCACTTGATCCAGAGGCAAGTTCCTCTGCAAAGGTACTACTAATATTCCTGCACTACTTATGCCTTCCCTCTGAGTAAAATACCCCACCCTCAAATAATATTATCCTTACACATTTATTCTATCTCTCTTACCTTCTCTCAGTTATTTACTCATGTTCTTAAAAACTAACAATACATTTCTACCACCCTAATATGCTCTAAGTGTGCCTACCATGTTACTCACAATACTTACATATGTCACCTCCTACCAACACTAAATAATAATATCTACCACCTCCGGAACATGCTCACAATCAGCGACTCAAAAATCTTACCTTATTTAAAAACACACCGAATCTGTATCGAAAATAAAGGATTTCCAACCTCAACTCCAAAGAGACAAAGCTTAATATGTACCTAAAAACACCAAAAAAGCACTTTTTTATAACATGCTACTATAATTAAATCCTTCTAGGTGGCAATATTCACACCAGAACTGACCCCATCTCCTAAAAATCCTAGCAAATGAATAACTCCAGCCATCCTACTCCACCCTAGCCCACTATCTCCAACGTCTCACACCTAACATCAAAACTTTGTCACCATTACTATAAGAAAATGTCAGAGATAAAATCATCAACTTGCATGCCTGGCTAACCTACAACAAGCCATATATCTTTGTCTCAGCTGAAAGGTGGTTAAAACTCAGTATAAATAATGCTGAAATCATCCTGCCAGGTTATAACATTATTCAGAATGTCTGCACAAACAAGAAAGGAGGAGATGTTGCCTGCTATATCCTAACTGCTACTAAATCTCTTCCTATAGAGACCTAATATTCATCGCAGCAGATTCTCATCTCCTTTCTTGCCACTAAATAAACACAAACAAATATGTATTATTGCCCTCTATATTCTTCCAGATGACAGTGTATACACAATGGAACATATCCTACAATGGACAATAATCCCACGTCAAAAAATACTGCTAGTAATTTTTAGTATTAATTGGCTTGAACTCACTTTTAGTCCCCCCATGAATAATATAAACATATTTGACGTCAAACAAGTTATCAATATACCCACTTATCTAGGCAAAGCAATACACTCCACCTTACACTGGATCCTTGTATCAGACCCCAGCAAATTCACTACTGCAAGTACACTCTCAAATTCCCCAAGTGATCACCTCCCCACTTATGCCAATAGACATATTAATCACTCTCCTAAACAACAGACCCACAAAATGATTCATAATCTTCCAGCTTGAACCCCAATGTGTATAATACTATATTTACATCTATTAAGTGGAACATCCTGAAAATTTTCCCTCCAGATGAAGCAGTAAATAACTTTAACACTGTTTTCCTAAGCACCCTAAACAGCCTAGCTACACTGAGATTAAAAAGAGTAGAACGAATAATTTAGTTTGGCTGGCTAAAACTAGTATGTTACTTTTGCAAGGCAGTTTATAGAAATTCATAATTCAGTTAAAAAAACATACAAAAGCCACTAAGAAAGCAAATTACTATAACATTTAAAACGAGCAAATCAAGCCCCCAAACATTCTGGTGCTCAGTAAAAAAAAAAAAATTACATTGCAGACAAAAAAATAATCCAAACCCATCACGCAACAAAATCCCACTTGAAATTGCTACACAACTTCACAACTTCTATATAGATAGCATAGCTTTATTCAGTAAAAATGATCTAACTAATACCTCCAACCACAAACCAGTTAATCCACCCTTAACATAAAACCAGTGCCTTCATCTTATGTAAAACAACACCTGAACAAACTGAAAATACATTCTACCTCTGTGAATAGCATCCCAAATGAATACCTAAAAATAGCAGCAGAAAGTATCACCTACCCAATTTCAATCCTAATCAATAGATCCATTCATAAATCCTGTCTCCCCTTTATGGAAAATGTCTTATATCATCCCCTTACCCAAAGGGGATACATCCCCAGAAATCTCTAACTTTAGATCCATAGCAATCACATCTTCCATCTCTCAATTACTGGAAAATGCATTCAAAAACAGCTATTAAAATACCTTACAGAAGAAAAGCTTCCTTTCCCTACCCAACACAGATTCTGTCCCACTCATAGCACTAACACCACTCTCCTTGCATTCAAAGAAACCATCAATAAAACCAGAGATAATGGCAAACTAATGTCCTCCTTAATCCTAAATCTCTCAAAGGCTGTCAATACTGTTTGCCATAGCACTGTTATCCAACAAATGTCAAGCTCAGGCCTATCATTACTCACTCTGAAATGGTTCAAAACCTACCTGTCTGATCTGCATTAATCAGTCAAATGGCAGTCCATTCTTTCACCCTTCCTCCCTCCCTGTCACTGGAGGAGTATCACAGGGCTCTGTCCTTGGACCCCTAATCTTCACTATTCTCACAAATACACTGCAAACATCCACCCTACAAGCCTCATTAATTCAATATGGGGATGACTCAGCACTTATATGTTCATCCAATAACAGAACACATCTCCAGCAGATAACCCAAGAAGGCTTTACTTCAACCAAAAACGGTTCCAACAACTTCAAGTCATGCTAAACCCAAAGAAAACTAAATTGCTACTTTTCTTCCCAAATCCCTCTTACAAGAACAGAATAATTTAAAAATTCACTCCTTTAGCAAAACAATCATTGAAGTCACCCCCAATGCAAAACTATTAGGTAGAATAATTGATGACAACCTTAAATTTGACCTGCATGTCCAAGTCTCTATATAGAAAACATGTCAAAAACTAGGTATGCTATATTGAACTTTAAAGAATCAACTGAAAATACACTACCTACTACCTACCTTCTCCCCTCCCTTATCTGTGATGGTCCCATACTAACAAAACCTCCAAGCATCATGCAAATAAAGTTTGAACAGTGTTACAATAGTCAGATTTGTAGCAAATACCACTTTCTATGCTCATTGCTGTACAGCACTCAAATCGCTACAATGGCTAGAATTATCACACCAACTAACTTACACACAACTAATCGCTCCCTTCAAATATATCCATAACTCAGATAGCTGTTCTGCACTAAATGGTCACCTCTCCTATATCCCTAACTGAGCACTAAACAAAATGTATATGCATACCAGGTTGCTAAATCCAGGAACTTCCTGCCAACATCTCTCAGGAATGCACAAAGTTTTTACTCTTTCAAAATCACTCTAAAAGACCACTTAAACTGCTCTTTGCTATGCTCTTATTTGACACCAGTCTAATTTAATTATAACTTCCTCCTATTATGACAAATAGCTTTGTTACTCCCCTATCATTTCTCCCTGCCCCAATCCCTTCTTCACTTTACTTCCACCTTAACTCATCTGGGTCTATATTAGAACATCGAAGTGTCAGAACTTTGAATGTTCTAATATCGAACCCAATTCAGCGAACGCTGACAACATCGAACATTCAGAACAGCAAATTTTTTCCTAGGGAAAAAATTTGCTGTTCCGAAACACATACACACAACACAAGCACACCAAACAAACAGCAATCCACAAACATACACCTAAAATCTTACATCTAACCCTTCACTAAACTGTACATACACCACTAACTATCCACTTACCTTAACCCAAACTCTAACCCTAAGTTCTGACACTATCGCACACTCACCTCACCCGCACCCTAACTCACCTACCCCACCCTAAGCCTCACATCCACACAATCGCACACTTACCTGACCCGTGCCCTAACCCTAACTCACCTAACCTACCCTAACCCTCATGTACACACAATCGCACACTTACCTGAACCCGACTTGTAATGTTCCACCACAGTGCTGAAAATAGTGAAGCAACAGAAACGGACAACCAAATTCTTTCCATGGGAAAAAAATTCAGTTTTCTGCAGCTTCGCTATTTTCAGCGTTCACTGACTAGGGTTTGATATTAGAACATTCGATGTTCTGAAACATCGATTTTCTAATATAGACCCACTCACCTTTATCTTCAAAATCCCAGGCCTTCAAACATGCATTAATAATTCAACTAGCAAAATAAACCTCATTGATATATCATTTCTAAGTTATTCTAATACTGTTATATTTAAAAAAACTCTGTACAGACTACCAACTGCGCTATATTACAGTCAGCTAAGAAATATGCTACATATTTGCTGTCATGCACTAGTCTGTCAGATCTTGCATTAATATTTGTATGTATTCTCTATCATTTGTGATACCCGCGGTGGTGGTGCTGCGGTACTGTTGTCGCCTCACAGTAAGATGCTGTCCGGTTCAATTCTCAGCTAGAGCATCTTCTGCGTGGAGACATGCATGAATGGGGGTACCTTCATTGAAGGTTGTGTGTCAGGGCTGGTAACTCGGCATGAAAAAATCAACTACCCATCATTAGCGGACTGGAGTTCCGCTGTGGCGACCCCTAACCGGGAAAAGCCGAAAGACACAACAAAAAGTCTCTATCATTTGTGATCTGGCCTTAAAACTCTATAGCTGTGTGTGTGTGTGTGTATGTATATATATATATATATATATATATATATATATATATATATATATATATGCATATGTATACATATATGTCTTGAATTGTGGAGCTTTTTGGACCTCTGGTGAAAATGAGTATCTCACCCAGTCAGACTTTTCTCAGTGAACAAATGTCAATAAATAAATAAACAAATGCTTTCAGAGTCAAAAAAGAAAACTACACCCTTTCTATGTGATACCTTATCATATTTTTTTAGAAATAACCACATAAGCACTCATACTGGGTTGTGCAAATTTTGCTACTCATACACAAATCTTTCAATGTTACCTTAGTGAAGCTCTCATCTACAACGTATGAGACAGTTTCTAAATACTTACAAACACATATTCTAATCTGCACAACCACTAAACAGTTTATGTGCTCAGCTCATATCCCCCAATTTAGTTCTCAGTCAGTATCTTTAATAAAATGCAAGTAGACACTGTATAGGTGGGAAGGAGAAGTGTAGCTAAGTCCTGCATAAATGGGAGAGAAAATGTATGTAAAGAAAAAGTGAGGAGACATGCAGGTAACCTTTGTGTAGGTTGGAAAGAGAAGTGTGCATAAGCCCTAGGTAAGTGGAAGGGAAAGGGTAGACAGTCCTTATGCAAATGGGAGAGAAAAGTGCAAGTAGCACCTCAGCAAGTGGGTGACAAAAGTGTTGACAACCCCAGTGTAGCTGGGAGGAGGGAGTAGTTAGGGTATCCTCTTTGTAAGTCGGAGGTAAGAGTATGCATAACCTTTGTGCAGATAAGAGGGAGATGTGTAAGTAATCCCTGTGTAAGCTGGAGGGAAGACTGTGCATAACCTTTGTGCAGGTAAAAGGTAGAGGTATAGGTAACCCCTGTGTAAGCTGGAGGGAAGAATATGCATAAACATTGTGCAGCTAAAAGGGAGAGGTGTAAGTAATCCCTGTGTAAGTGGGAGGGAAGCATATGCATAACTTTTGTGCACATAAGAAGAAGAGGTGTAGTTGTCCAGTGTGCAAGTGGGAGGTAAGAGTATTTGTAATTCCTGTACAGGTGGTGGGATGGAAAATGTAGGTAACTCCAATGTAAGTGGGAGGCAAAAGTGTAGGCAACCCCTTTATATGTTAGAGGATAAAGTGTTGGTAACCTTATGCAGGAGTATTAATCATTTAACTGACAGTTTTGAAATTTACCTTGATGGAAGTTTATATAAGGTAGATCATTGCATTAGCAGGTGGCATGTAACCTAATATACAAGTCAGTCATGCAGAAATGAAATAAAATCTCTCTTTCAAATATGCTGGCCTAAAAATAATATTCAGCTACAATGACATGGGCAGTTTGCAAAGGGCTTTCACATAATGGTGCATGTTGAACTGAGTTTTCATTTAAATCTGCATTTTGCAACAGTATGGCATAAATGAGTTCATTATTATGTTGTGTTGGTTAACTGCACCTGTGTCCTGCTGGGGTTCCACCCACATTATCTAAGCTCCTTTGTTTATCTGGTTTTAAATGAGAACAAGGATTATTTACATTGATATATAATCCCGCTTTTATTTGGATATCTGATACAGAAAAGATCAACACAAGCTGGCATTTCTGTGAGAGATGTATTTGCCCTTGGGTGTTTACTTAGCTATACCACTGAAGAAGAAGTGAAATTGATATGCAAAACATTTCACAACTTTGTTATTTGTTCAGGTGTTGGTCACAATTTGCTCCTCACAGGAATGTATTTTTTTCTTAATGGCTTTTTATGGCATAGCGAACGTCTACTGTTGTGACGCTTGGCAGTTATGTAGAATCAGTTTTCTAGTAAACTGACAAACCCCTTATCTTACAGAGTGAGTTTACATGAATTGTAAGTAACAGTTACTTAATTAAATAATTATTAATGGCTCCATCAATGAAATCAGGGCAAGTGCGACAATGTTTGTGTTATTTGTTTTACGTTCTAACTAACCTGCTTAACTGGTTAACAACATAGGCTGTTTGCTCCTTTTGTGCCTCAGCCTCCCCAAAACCTAATATCTGGGTAATGACAAGTTAAGTTTGTATTGTCCTGGTTCCAGATTTCTACAGCAATAGCTAGATTCTTCTCCCATTGTCTATGGTTGCTGAGTCACATAGCAAACCTTAGCTGCCAGCTAAACAGGCTGTAAGAAGAGGCCTGCTCTCATGTCAGAGTCTGTTATATGGGGTATGCATCTATTGGCATCCTGCAGCAATTGTGGAAGTTTGAAGCCTTGGATGAGTAGAAAATGTAGAATTATTTTGCATTGTATTTGCTGAGTAGAAAACTTTGATCTGTGCTGCACTGTATTGGTCTGTGCCTCTGTATTACATACATGTCACTTTGCTGTGTGCAGGTAAGATTGGTTAAAAAAAAGTAAGACTCCTACATCTCAAGTAAAGATTTGCATTTTTTTTGTAATCAGCAAAACAGATGGTATATTTTTGAGCAGCTACTCTTCAGACTGATCTTTCAGTTGGAGCAGACTGACAGTAAATAATTGTGTTACTGGGGCTCTTTCATGCTAGGTTGTCTGTGCTGTAGTAATGTTGATGGATTCTGTTTTAACACAAGGTCATTTTGGTGTAGGTCTGTTTGCTGTGTGCAGGTAAGATTGGTTAAAAAAAAGTAAGACTCCTACATCTCAAGTAAAGATTTGCATTTTTTTTGTAATCAGCAAAATAAAAGGAAGTGTGCTTGTAGCCTCCTCATTTAATTAATGCTGTCTTTTTATTAACTGAACTTCAAAAGCAGTCATACTACATATATTTCAATCACTGTTCATGTGGCGCACTCTGTATTATACAGTCAGCATAAAAACATTAATTCCAGCTTGTCCCCACAAATAATTCACAATATTTCTGTAGATTTTCTGATTCCAGCTCAGTACCACTTTCGCCTCTCACCTTGTTTAGTAGCAGTAACATAGATGGGATGAACAGGATAGATATGGCAAAACATTTTCCTTCTTCATTAGACATGCCAGTATTAAAAGTCCTCATTTTGTAGCCAGCCTTTTAAGTGATAGATATTTACTGTGTAAGGCACGGTGGTACAGCGTTAGCATTGTTGCCTCACAGCAAGAGGTTCTCCTGTTCGATTCATGGCTAGAGTGCCTTCTGTGTGGAGTCTGCATGTCCTCCCCACAGTTTAGTGGCCTCTGAAAGACATGCGTGAATGGGCGTGCCTTCGCTGAAGGTTGGGCATCGGGCTGGCAACTCGGTAGCATTAAAAAATCTACTGCCAATCATTAGCGGACCGGAGTTTCTCTGTGGTGACCCCTAACCGGGAAAAGCCGAAAACACAAACTTTTAAATGATAGATATTCTGGAACTGTGACATCATCAGGTAGCAGTAGGACTGACAACTACTAGGGAGCCACCACTGCTGACAAGGAAGTGCCCACTAAATTACTTGGGGGGGCACACTCATTCCTTTGGAGGGGGGTGCATCCTGCCCTCCTTCCCTTTCACCATCAGAGTGTGCATCATATGTTGTCTTGCTCCAATCAATTCTGTTTGCCACCAGTAAGGTATGGCTGATAACAGACAGAATATCAAAGTGTCAAATCAGTTGAGTTCCTGCTTCAAGACTTTTGGGTAAAGAATATGTTGAGTTAGGGTTACAAGATCTAGTCTGTCTCAAAAGAGTTTGTCTCAAAGTCTCAAAACAGTGGTGTAGTTCAGATTCATAGGTTCATAGGTATATACAAAGCTAATGACCAATAGGTTTTTTGTAAGCCTAGCTGTATAACCCAAATGGGACCCACATGTTTTATGGTTTAGACATTTATATAGGTGATGATTTTTGGTTATGATATGATTTACTGGTTGTCTCTGTCCATCAGAGACATTTGCGCCAGACCAGGGGTGAATTTCTGATTTTCCATCCAATGGTCCACATTACATTTAAATAAGGTGAAAGAGCAACTCTATTTCACATGGATGAGTGTCTATACAAGAAAAGTGGAATTCTCTGAGATACATCTCTCTCTCTCTCTCCAACATATCCTATTTATGCTGCATGCAAAATTTAGGTCTTTAGGTCTAGTAGTTTTGATGCTGTTTGTTTTGTGGATGTGCAGAAGGTTCATCAGAACAGGGTCCAAGGATGCCTTGTAATCCAGGCATAGATTGCCACTCAGTAGTTTGTAGGAGACTGAGTATAGGAATAGGGCTTTAAGGCAACCTGCATAGGACATTGTGTTTATGCCCTGTATTCTTCTTGTATGGAGTCTTTGCGGATGTTCTAGTTGCTGTATGTATCTGGTCGGGTGTACTATTCTGTATGATGGGTCTGACAAGGGCCAAGTACAGTGGTATGATGACTTCCCTGGACCTACATGCCATGCACTTACTTATAAGTTGAGCAACATAGAAGGATTTTCTCACTACTTTGGACACATGCTGGTCGAAGTCTAGGTTACTGTAAACATAAGTTTCATGATCCCTGACTAGTGAGTCAGTTCTTAGGAATGTTTTATTGATGATGTAGTTTCCTGGGGTGGCCAACTTCTTGAAAGGTACTATAATGCATTTATTGGCACTGAGTTTTAGTCAATGGCTTTGGCAACAGTCATTTGTCAATATTAGACCTTTCTGTTGGGTGTTCGTGTCTTGGGGAGGGTTTCTATAACTGCTCCCAGTTTGCAATCATCTGTGAACTTGTCAGCCAGAGGTCTTTGACATTGGCTTTGACTTCTGAGAAGTAGATGCCAAGGAGGAGTGGGCCCAGAACAGAGCCCTGAGGGACTCTACCAGTGACAAGTCTCACTAATCCTAACCTCCTGGGTCCTATCCTTGAGGCAGATGGCAATCCAGCATGTTATATAGGGGTTTATGTCTAATTATGTAAGTCTGTTAACAATGATCATGTGAGATATTTTATAAAATGCCTTAGCCAGATCAAGGCAGGCAGTATGCATCATTTTACCCTCATCCATTGCCTTGGTGGCTTTTTTCAAAGATGTCCACCAGGATCAGTCAGCACAACATTCCCTTGACAAAGCCAGACTCTGAAGGTCTCCTATGTCTTTGTTGATCATTTTCATGATACTTCTTTCCATGGCTTTACATATAAGACTTGTCAGATTAATGGATCTGTAGTTTCTGGGATTTGTTGATGGTCCACCCTTATGAAGGGAGATGACCATCTCAGTCCTCCATTCATGTGTCACAAATCCTGTTTTGAGACTATAGTTAAATATTGACTCCAGTGACCCTGATAAATCATATTTTCAACTATTCAGGAGGCATCCCAGGACATTATCGGGGTCAATTGAGGCTGAGTTCTTGGCCTTAGCTAGCACAGCCAGGACATGCTCTCTGTTTATAGTTGGAGGGGTTATGTTTTGAGAGTATTTCTTGGGAGTGGCTACGGGTGAGTAGAGAGCAAAGTTAGAACTGAATTTGTCAGCCAACAGATTCGATAGCATATCATCCAGTTTAACCAACTTACAGGCATGCTTATTATTGATGCATTTCGACAGGCATGCTTATTATTGATGCATATCGACAGGCATGCTTATTATTGATGCATATTGACAGGCATGCTTATTATTGATGCATATTGAGAAACCTCCACCTTCATCTTGTGTCTATGCAGCAACTATTCTAAAAGTGTGGAAGATGAGGAAACATGGACCAAAGGTGTACTCTCTGTGGCTTAGCTATGTCTCAGTAACTTCATGATTCTATATTCTCGAGGGTGAAGGAGGCTTGAAGAGAGTGTAGCTTTTTAGACTCCTGGACCTGAGTGATAACACCCTTGAGCTTTAATTGAATTATGACTGTAGATCTGATAATTTGGCATTGCCTAAAAAGGCTCTATGGGGGTGGATAAAGTTTTAGTCTGTATTCAAAAGCCTAGAGGGGGCAGGTGCAGACCATTGCTGGCTAAGCAATGTGGTCAGTTAACCTTGTCCTCCCAATGCTGACACTAAAATGACACCAGAATTTCAGCCAATTGTTAAAATCAATAATCTTTTGTTCTTATTGCTGCATCAGTCTTGGTGAAGGTTATATACTGCTCAATGTTGTGTTCACACCAGCCTGAGACACATTGTCCGAGAGCTTCATAATGTTTCTCTTCATGTAGTCCAGAGAGGTACATCTCAGGTCATTTGCACTTACATGGACTGTGATGGAATCATACTGGTGCCTGTAGTGTAATGCCTTGAGTGCATGCGTGATTTGGCAGAGTCTGGCTCCAGATGGACAACTAACTATTCTTTTCTCCTTCTTCAGCCTGGTTACAGGGGCAGTAGTATGCCTTAACATGCAGTCTGCTATCAATAGATCCCTGGAAAGGGTTTTTTTTTTTTGCCTTATGGATTTTGTATTTTGGGGCTGCACTGAGTATAGCTTTCTATGTAGTGTTAGGTATTGCTTTTGATAAGTGCTTTTGGATTTGATGAGGATATGCTTTGCCAGTGGGTGGTCTAGGAGATCTTTATTGTTTAGGAAGATTGCATTTAAGTGCCTCACAATACATTGGTCTATGTGTGTGTTGTGTCCTCTGTGTGGGAGGGTGTTGTGTGCTTGGTTTTAACAACCTGGTATGTGCTTGCTTGAAAAATGGTCAATCAGTCGGACAAAGTGAGCTCATTAAAACAGCAATTTAAATTAAATGAAAACACAAATCCAAGAAAACTAAATACCAGTCATTAATAAAATCTCCACGTTGAGCTAAATAGCTTTCAACTCACAGTTTACATTGCGGACTTCATCAGAAATAGAATAATGTTATTCTCATGTGAAAAAATTTATAACAAAATTGTGTCATTTGATGCCAAGTGAAAAGCAATTAACAGTCCGATGTGAACTGAAGTATAAAACATCTCATTTTCCTATATATATTACATTATGTATCATTGTATAAAACTGTATAAAATTATTTACTAGATCAAATGACAACTGTAACTCATTTAAATAAATGAATACAATAAAAAATAAAAGACAGAACAAATTGCCTCCAAGAATAAAACATTATATAGCTCATTCACAAAGGAGTATTCAGTTAACAGGTTGATTTATTTAATACATCACACTATGCACCCTAAGAGCTAAAGTTTTGTTGTTCTCAGTTTTAAAAATAGCAGAATGGAAATAACATCATTTAAACCCATGAGACAGTGATGTTTAATTTGAGTTGCAAAATCAACGTCCTATATTCAGTTCTTATTTCCCATGATCCACCTCTGGGATTGATTGCTATTTACTCCAAAACAGCAAAATTAAACTTTTTAAATGCTATGCAATGCTATATATAAAACATTGTTAACATTACCTTTCATTATATTGTAACAATCCTCAGATATATATTATCTAAGGGCTTGCTTAGTTTTAACTGTGTAGAAGCCATACAGGAAGCATATGTAGTAATATAACATATACACGTGGTCCCACAATTTCCTGCATATGGAGTAACTGTGGAAGACAGTGCATTCCCTTGTCTAAGAGTTTCATATTCTTAAGATGTTTAATATCCTATCACTTGTTCTAAAAATATTTCAAATTCTTTCTGACTATATTTTGATTGTGTGGGAACCACAATTGTATTCTAGTATTAGTGCTTTTTTGAAATATTTTGCCATTTTCAAGGGATTCTGTTCTAGATTGTGTGTTTTCAGGAGTCAAAATAGTAGTTTTATTGCTATGTTTCTAACCAATATCTAATAATGTTTTGTATTTCTTACTCCACTTATTTATCACCCCTTCCCTTATATATGTACTCAATTTAATCAGATAGCTTCTATCGACAAACATTAATTCCACTTATAGGCAACACTCAGCTAAAAGCTTTGTTCTCTCTCAAATCATATGAGCTAACTTCAAAAACTGGCCTTTTATGAGGCTCTTTTGTATATAAATGGGTGGCAAATACTGAAGTACAGATAAGTATTGGAAAAGGTGGTCTTCCTGTAGATAGTTGAAACAAAACCCTCTTCTGTATTGAAAATAGTGGTATCTGAAAAATGTATTTCCTGTGGAGAAAATTGGAACGTAAATCTTAAAAAGTCGGTTGTATTTTCCATATAGTTTATACGTGATGTTATTTCACTTTCTAGACCATAACAAAGGATAAAATTATCATCTAGGTAACATAAATATAAACTACAATATTAAAAAGTCCTGACTTAAACATGAAATTCCTTTTCCAAGTTAACATAGTTAAGCTGGAAAAAAACTGGAGCACAAGCTTCCCCCATAGCAACACCCCTTATCTGTTTGTATAGTTCAGCCTCAAAATAAATGTAATTATTAGGCACAGCAATTTCCATGAACTCCACAATTAGTTTAATTTTGTGGGTTAACAAAAACTCACACTCCACTAAGGCTTCATGGAAAAGTTGTAAGATTTGTATATGAAGAATAATAGTAAATAAATCCACAAAGTCTGTTGTCATAAAGTATACATTTTTGTCCCAGAGTTCAGGTTCTAACCTTTCTAAAAGAAATCTCAGGAGTCTTTAAACATGTGTGCATCTTTATCAAATACTGTCTTAAGTAACCTATCGACTATTACAGCAAAGGGGAATGTTTTTAACCCATGGGCTGCCACTATTGGTCTAAAAGGTGAGTCTAAAACTCTGACCAAAAAAAACTTGACCTGGTACCTCCTAGTTGTTACCACATCATTATCAACCCTAGTCCTGGTTTCAATTTACTTTATGCAGCCCTGTTTACATTCCCTCTGGTGAATACAATCAACAATATTCAGTTCCTGTCAAAACCTTCAGTCTCTGATCACAGGGAAACAATAAGGTTATTACATTTTTGTGTGTGTTTGTGGTGGAGGTGGTTAGGCAAGACTTTCAGTGTTTACTTTTATGAACTTATCAAAAAGCTTATCTTAATTGTGCAGCTCTTTTATTTCTTTATTTATGCAGTATAGCATAACTGTGAGCAGTAAAGTCAAGAGTACTGTTTAGTGAATTCATACTAAATCTTAGCATTGTAATGGTGTATTCTCCTTACTCTGTAGTAAAGCAATCTCAGAATTAGTATGTATAACTACCACAGGTTGCCGTAGTGTACAGCCCCTACTGTGACAGTAACTTTTGGACTTCATTGTTTAAAATGATTTTATTGCTTGCATCACACATGTTTTTTACAGCGTCAGAAAATAATTACACTTGACTAGTATTCAGAAATCAAAAAAACAAAACATGAAAAGAAGACTGCATCTACTACTGTTTGAAATGTCCAACATTCTGATACTTTCTACAGAGCAAGTGGCAGTCATGCATAACATCATAGCACTTAGCTTGCATTCAGAAATCTGCACAAAATAAAATATGAAATGAAATTAACAGAAAACTCTGTTTACTAATGTTTTAGATTTGCACTGCTCATATGCTTTCCTGCAAGGTAGTAGCAAGTGATATCATAAAATTCCTGAAAGTCTACTTTTCTCTGAGGATAAAAAGCACAGGTGAAACTAATGAATGAGTACAACTGCAATTTGAGATGGGATTTAACTAAGACTATTGAAATTTCCAGTAAGCACCCTTCCTACGACCCCTGCATCCAAAGCTGACACATGCTCAGAAAGTCCGACTGAAAATGTAAACAAAGACCAGAATCAAAACAAAACAAAAAATCTCTGGGACTGTCCCTTTAAAATATTTTTGTGAACTTTAGGAATCCCAAAGATGGTGTGTTTAACAGAGGAGGTGTCCTTCAGCAATAAGTTGATGGTAAGATCACGCTTGAATCAAACATTCTTCTAAATACATAGCAGTCTTCGATAGGCCACATTTACATCCTTCTTAGATACTGTAGAATAGGTCCTGTCATCCTGCAGTAGAGTGGATGTATCACTAACATAATCAGTTGAATCATAGAAAACAATACTTCAACCCTTATTGGCGGAGCCGGATCATGGTCAAATTGGGCCCTAGGCAGGGTAATGGACTGGATCCCCCCCCCCACAGCCATGCCAACATCCCATTACTTGTTTGTCTCTCTCCAATTACCAAGAAACACTGTTCAAAGCTGTCAGTATGGATAATATTTTCTTCTTTACTTCTATAGTCATCATTGATGTGGATTTTTTTTAAAACCTTTATTTACATTTTACAGAAAAAACACTACCGGTCATTTGATAAACAATGCAAAACACTCTTGCATACCTAGTATAAACAACAGTAAATTTCTCTTCCCTTAAAACTCACATTTCTTGAGAATGCATCTGGTAACCCATTAAACTATAACAGACGTGTTGGATTCCTAGTCAAAGAGCATATAGTAAAGCAATAATTAGCAGGTTTGTGAAGGGTAAAGGAATTCACAAAGACAAATATAGTCATCTGTTTACATCCTTGAAAACAGCCCACTATATGCTAGTATCCCATTTTAGGGGCAGCCTAGGAGCATTGTCTGATGAAAGGACTTGATCAGAGTCACACAGTAGAGAAAAGAAGGCCATGGGAATCCAAAGCCTGCACTATGGAAAGATATTCATTGATGGTTCATATTAACACTCATCTGTGCTAAGTACTAGACAAACTATTGGAACTCAACACAATGTACTTTGTATCAACATGCTTGCAAAAAAAAAAAAAGCTAAATTAAAAATGCATTGGTAGTTAAAATACAACATTAAACACACAAGCTTCATGCTCTCCAGTTTATTCACAGCAAAATAATAAAACACATTGTCAACAATCAACAAAACAAGGAAGTCAAGTATTGTACCCAAAGAATGTAGGTCATATGATGATGCTCATGTTTACTGCTATCAGTTCTTTCATTTACACCATAACTATTCTAAGATGCAGAAACCGAGTGCTTACACACACACACACACACACACACACACACACACGTACACACACATGCATGCACACGCGCACACACACACACACATACACACACACACACACAAATACGCACACACACGTACACACACACGTACACACACACGCATGCACACGCACACACACACACACACACACACACACACACACACACACACACACACACACACACCATTTAAGACTGCTCCATGTGGATTAGCTCGATAGACTGCTGAGTAATGACAGCAACACCACTGGCGTGCTTACCTTGCTCAGTAATGGTATGGCATGGAGCATCTCAATGGAGTGTTTAGTAATGACAGCAGCACCACTGGCGTGCTTACCTTGCTCAGTAATGGTATGACATGGAGCATCTCAATGGAGTGTTTAGTAATGACAGCAGCACCACTGGCGTGCTTACCTTGCTCAGTAATGGTATGGCATGGAGCATCTCAATGGAGTGTTTAGTAATGACAGCAGCACCACTGGCGTGCTTACCTTGCTCAGTAATGGTATGACATGGAGCATCTCAATGGAGTGTTTAGTAATGACAGCAGCACCACTGGCGTGCTTACCTTGCTCAGTAATGGTATGACATGGAGCATCTCGACGGAGTGTTTAGTAATGACAGCAGCACCATGGCATGGCAGTTGATTACAGTAACAATTCCTGGTTGAGTTGGGGCTGCTAGTTGCAGCAGTAAAACTAATTCCTAAGGCAGCAGCTAATCACAATCATGGCAGCAATTCAGCAACTCCCCTGAAACTGTTCAAAGCAGCAGTTAATCACAGTCAGAGCCTTTACACTGCTAGGTAATCATGGACCCTCAAGCTTCGATATTCAAAGTTACCATGCTGAGAGCTCAAAGGTTCTCATTGGCTCAATTAAGTGAGCCAAGCAGTAAAAGACTTTCTAGAAAGTGAGACTTCCTGGAAGCTAAGGAAAGAGAAAGAAAAGAGAAAGGAAACTAGAGGGAGGGGTTAAAGGGGCAAATGTCCAGGGTACAATGTGTTGGGGGTACCATCAGCCAATCCCAATCTCTCTTTAATGCAATACTGACTTTTAAACGCTGGTATTGCATTTATAGCAAAACCTGAGCACTATAGCGTTCCACGTGTGGTCTAAACTGTAGCGAGTGCTCATTACATTGTAGCAAGCAATTTTCTACAGTTTAAAAGTAACAACCCCCCCCCCCACCATTTTTTAAACTAAAAAAACTGAGCATCATAGAGCTCCTTGCAGGCAAGGTATAAACTATAGCAACTACTTGCTACATTTGTAGCAAGCAGTTTGTTACAGTTTAACAGAAGAAATTATTTTGTTTTAATAAAATGTGTTTGAAGGAGGGTCGGAGCAGGGCATAGATATGGGACCTGAATAGCTGGTGTGGGGTCAGTGTGTCATGCATCTGGTCACCTGGTTGATATGCTAGTAGAAGGATTTTCTTTTTTTTGCTCTTCAATGGAAGAGCGGGAGAAGGTGGATCTGACTGTAATAAGTCAATTGCTAGAAAGTAGTGAGCCACTCATACAGTAAAATACTTTTTTTGCACTTCAGTTGAAAAGCTGGGGAGGCATGGCTCTAACTGTAATAAGTTGATCACTACAATATACGGATCCATTTATTACAGCAGAGGGATTTTTTTTTCTGCTTTTTGTTTTGTGCTCTTCAGTGGAAGAGCTGAGGGGGCCTGGATCTAACTGTAATAAGCTGAACACTACAATGTAGTCTTCATTTTTTTTACCCTTCACTTGAATAACTGAGGGGTTGGGGCAATGGTTTATGATACCAACACAGGGTGCTGGTTGAGCCAGCTACACTTGTGGATAAGGGTGAGAGCAACTGACTGGAAATCAGGTTGGTTGAGATTTAGGTGAGAAAGATTTTGTTTTATAATGTTTATGCCCCCCCCCCCCCCCCCCAGCAAGCAATGGACCCTAGGCAGCTGTCTAGGTTGCATAGTGCTGGATCCATCCCTGCTTATTAAGTTTCATTACCTGCATTGCTTTATCTTTTGTATGGGAATATAAAAGCTCTCTCTCCTCTTGATTAACATTAAAATACTTAATACTGGGGCAGAACCTAGATAACCAAGTGAAAGCAGAAACTTTTTCGAGCTCTGAAGTGAAACCAAAATAAACAGGAAAATATTTACTTCTAGGGAAAATTACTTCACACACTATTTTATAATAGTGTGAGCTCATTTGCTTTCAAATTTTGTGAAGTTTCATCAACTTTTTCCTCTCAGAATCTTTTGGAGACTTACTGTCTGGAAGAAAAATGAGCAACTCTAAACATTCCCATTCTGACTCTTCTCTGAAGAAAGATATGCAGCTGCTGACAACAACATTTCAGGAGTTATCTCTGAAAACAGATGGTTATCAGGAGAACTTAGAAAATTTGAAACATAACTGCTTAAAACAAACTGACATTCTTAAAGAAATGTTCCAACAGCATCAGACTAAAATATCTGACATTGAAAATACTCTAAATGACAATGAGGGTAGATTAAAGGAGGAAGAAATTCAAACAGAATGTTTATTAAAACAGAACACCTTGTTATTAAACAAAATAAACAACCTCAAAAACAGAGAAATGAGATGCAACTTAAGGATAATCGGTTTACCAGAAAAAACGAAGGCGGTGACCTTATTAATTTTTTATCTTCTTGGATTCCAAAATTATTAAACTTGCAGGAAAGATTTTCCTTTGGCATACAAAGAGCAGATAGAAGTATAGGTAAACCCTTGCCTTCTACTTCAACAACTCTTCCAAGATCTATAGTGATAAAATTCCCTCCCTTTATTGATAAGGGGAATCCACCTCCAACAGCAGACCTGAAACCAGTGGTGTTCCACAGGGATCAGTCCTGGGACCTCTACTGTTTGGAACCTATTTCTCCGAAGTACAAGCAATAACTAAAGGTCTGTGGCTGACAAAGTTTGCTGATGACTGCAAACTGGAAGTAGTCATAGACTCTCCAAACGATGTCAAATGATTGGTGCCAAAATCATGGCCTTAAACTCAATGCAGAACAATGTATTATCATCCCCTTTGGTAAGGATGATGTTCCTGCCAACTACCATATCAATAGCAACACCTTAAGTAAGTACTCAGTGGTGACAGACCTGGGCACAAAGGTTGAAAGCAACCTCACCTTTGACCACCATGTCTCCACAGTGGTAAGAAAGGCATTCTATCTTGCTCTTCTCATAAGCAAGGGCATTGCCTCCAGAAAAAAAGAAGTTATAACATCTCTGTACTCTTCCCTCATCAGGCCAATAATTGAGTACAATGTCCTTTTTGGTATTATCTTTCCAAGCACCTACAGCAATTGGAGAGCCTACAAAGGTTCCTCACAAAGAAAATTCTAGGTCTTCAACATCTGTCCTATGTGGATCATCAGAAATCACTTGTCACTTTATTCAGTTTCATACAGACTACTCAGAGGCAATCTCTGCCTTGCATACAAGGCAATCTCTGACCCTGCTTTATTGGAAATGCTGTATCTCCATAAGTCAAATGGTACAAAGGTTATTCACTATAAAGACCTTAACCTGGTAAGTGACATTAATATTACCTGCTTGAGGGACAGATTTGTCTCCCAGAGGTTACCACACCTTTGGAACAGGCTCCCACTTCATGTCAAACACAGCACCTCATTGGCCCTCTTCAAATGCAATTTGGACAATTGGATGGGTAACCATAAATTCACCCCAAGGGTTCCACCTGTGTCCCTCTTGGACAGGGACAATAGGTGCTGATCATAGAAATAAGGATGGAACTTGGCTAGGCTTGTAAGGGCCCTCAGGCCATTAGCCTAGTAGCTTCCTATGATCCTATGATAAAGACTTGATTCTTAAAACAGCTTGAGAAAAGGCTCCATTAAATTATGGTCAGAACGACATAAGATTTGGTAATGATTATTTAGCTAAAACCTTAGAAATGAACTAAAATGTTGGCCTCTTGTGAAAACAAACAAAATGTGATCAAATCTCAAATGATTTTCCTTACTAAAATACAAATTTATATATAAAATGATATCAGAATTTTCAACAATTTAGAAGAAGCTTCTTCCTTCATAAAGAACAATAACCTTTTACCAACTGCTGAAGACATGGACTGGATATCCCCACCTCAAAAAAATTTCCTGAGAAGAACTCCTGGTCTAACACAAAGAAGAAGACGAAACAAAAAACAGGTATAACCTTGAACAACAACACAAAGACTATGAAGAACTCCATCTCTTAGTAGAATGACTTTCTTATGATTTAGCATTGTTGTACCAAATATTCTCCATAGATTACATTCACTGTTTTTACCAGTCAGTAAAGGGAATATTGGAAGGGGATGAAGGGGAAAGTTGTGAGAAAAATGGAATATATACAATTTATATACTCTCATTAGAGAAATAAGACAATGTCCATTCTCATCATAGAAATAATTTGTGACTCTTCTCTAAGTTTGATTTATAAAGTTTCCTTTTCTTTTTTTTTATTTCTTTATATTTTAATTTTCTTAAGTACTAAGTGTTCAATTACATTTAACTCAACTATCATATTGTTAGCATGTTCTTTAAATGTGAGATACATGTATCTCTTTCACCTCATCTCCTGTTTAAACTGCTTAACTATAAATATGTGTGTGTGTGTGTGTGTGTGCGTACGTGCATGTGTGGGTGTGCGTACGTGCATGTGTGTGTGTGCGTGCATGTGTGTGTGTGTGCATTTGCGTGTGTGTGTGTGTGTGTGTGTGTGTGTGTGTGTGTGTGTGTGTGTGTGTGTGTGTGTGTGTCTGTGTGTGTGTGTATACAATTCTCTGATAACAGACCAAATTGTGTTGGGAAGGGGAATTGGGCTTGGAGGTTGGTGTGAGTTGGCTGTTGTTGAATTGGTTAATGTTTCCTTTGAGGACAGTGAAATGCACCAGTCTACCTTCCCTTAAGAAATTGCACCTCAAAGGTATTTTCCCCTCTACACTGGCACTCTGCGTTTGTTGTGCTTGGTGAGAGCTGATCTAATTAGTACTCCAGTTGTAAGCTTACCTGATTCAGTCTCATCTGATAGCAAGAGTGACTCAAATTTTATTTTATTTACTTCATCGCTTCCTGTACTTGTTTGTAAAAGTTGGTACCATCTTTCTTTCTCACTCAGGTAGCAGTCATATAGCAGATTACTTCCGACATTAATATAAGCATTTCCTGCCATTAACTGGCAGCTGTTCATGGCTTCATAGACTCTGTTGTGGCACTTAATTTATCATGTCAGGTAGTACTTGATAAAGTGTGTAGCACTTGTGAGACTGGCTTCTAGCTTCCACAGTTTGCTCTGGCTGGTGTATTTTTTGGTGATTCTTGGGTTTTGTAAAGGTGATTGCCTGTTTACGTTAGTATTGATCTCATTCCTGTTTGATTGTTTCATGTTTTGGTGACAAGGGAGATTTCACTTAGCTGTTACATTCTGCAATCATATAAAATGTTGTTTTAAGCCATAACAGTATTTCAAGGCTGGAGGAGACAAAAGGTAGAAGAGTTACATGCTGGGCATCTATTTTAATGAATGAAAAAATAAAAGAGAGTGAGAGGGAGGGACAGTGAAGGAGTTGAAGGAGGGAGGAGAATAAGAAAGGGAAATTATATAAATATGGATATAAACCTATATATATGTTTACATACATCTATGAAATTACAAGGAACTGGTACTTCATTCATTTGGACTTCTAGATTTAATATAAGAGAACAAACATACATTTATATTTATCTTCTTGTCTTTCCTTATCATATCCAAACTGAATCAGTTTCTCATCTATTTATATTCTCACCATTTTCTCATTGGGAAAAATGAATCCTTATAATTCATAAATCTCCATATTATTAGACTTTCACTGCAGAGTTCTATTAATCCTATTAATTATTTATCCTTTCATAAGCTCTAGGCTAGTTATACAGTGAAGGATAGCCTAGTGGATGTTATATTTACTAGGATAGGAATTTTGTAAATTCAATGTATTTTAATTGAATTATTCTTTTTGGTTTATTACTAGTTTTCCTTTTTACTTTTAACAAGCCTGAAATACTAATTTTAACTCTGCAAAAAATTACAGGAGATATAATTATACAATATTTAATTAGATGGACTTATATCGATGACTATATTGTTGTCTTATATTTTGTAGGTGGACTTAACTCTGTTTTCTTTAACTGTCAATGGTTTAAAAAATCAAAGTAAAATATCTAACCTGCTTCATTATTTAAAAACAAGACTCAAGTTATATTATTTCAGGAAACACACTTTAAATATGCAGACAATAATGTGTGGGATCCCACTAATTATTCAGTTTTGGCACAATCCTCATTTAAAAGTGAGAGAAGAGGAGTGACAATTTTATGAAAAATCTATCTCACCACAGATCATTCATCAATATTAGACCAAGACGGCCTATTAACTCATCATTATAAAACATAAAAGATTATTGTCACTAGCAAATGTGTATTGGTTTCCTGGAATGGGTCAAAATTTAGGTAAAAAGCATATAGGCATTATTATTAATGAATATAAGGCACTTTAATAAAAGGAGGTGACTTCATTTATTTATTAGACTATTCAGATTTTAGTAGTGAAAGAAAAATAACTGCAAAAGTGCTTAAAAACTGGATTGAAAATCTTAACTTAAAAGAAACATTCACTCTGAGAGATTCACCCTGGCTCCTTTTTGAACTGAATCTGTATTCGGAAACAAATAGTATTAATGGGTTAATATAGTTATGATCTGAGACACTTTACAAGCTTATATTTTTAGTAGAATTCTAGTCTGGTATAAGTGTAAAACAAAAGGCTAGAAATCATTACTATCACACATGCAATCACAAATTCAAGAGATTAAAGCTTTCTGTGTTTTATTTCTATACAGGGCACTACTAACTGCCGCTGTTCAGTGAGCAGCTATTTGCAAACATACCAAATTTATACCAGCACTGAAAAAGAAGAAACTGACTACTGAACACTCTGGGCAGTAAAACAACTACACTTTGAGCCCTTTTGTGTGTTCCCCAACTCAGATAGACCAGACAAACACCCCCTGCCATAAACTGAATAACCCCAGTCCTCCTAATGGAAAAACACAGTAGAGGAATCCCACAAGTGCAACACTGCTACAAACAACATAAACAACTAGCTAGAAATCCCTTAAAGAAAGTGATTTCAAAGCAAAAAGTCTTAACAGCAGCAACAGTAATAGGAAAGGCACTTATTTTTAGTAAAAATATCAGTAAAGTGCTCAGATGAAGCAAGGAACATCAGCAATTACTTAAAATAAGTTGTACAATGTGATTTATCAATTCAATAAAAGACTTCTGGAACACGTCCTAGGACACCAGAGTCTTCTGCGACAGATCTGAGGGTGAATCTCTTGTTGAATTTAAAGAGAAAGAAGAGTCTTAGTAAAGGTATATCTTCCCTTTGAAGAAAAAAAATACTGTTGTAGGTTTTTTGATGCCCAAGAAGAATCACAAGTGGAACCATATTCTAGACCTGCACAATCTGAACAAGTTGATTACACTGTAACATATTGTATTTAAAGTTGCAAAACCAGAGACAAAACAAGCTGTACTGCTGCCAGTTCCAGCAGCTTTATTTTCAGACTGTTCAGTCACATACCTGAAACCAGACCCCTTGGCATACATGACGGAATCTGAGGCTACAGGTGCATAACTATCTAAAGATCTAAAACATATGTTACATCCTCCTATTTTATGAGCAAAACATTTCTCCTTATTTTGAGCCCAATGGTTTAATGACATACTGATATGAGTATAACTCATATAAGCACTTCAGTGTCATGAACTTTAGGTAATGCTTTGGTTAATGATTTTTCAACATTATTTTCTTCTTTTTTTTTAGAATGGCAGTTACATTCAAAATATAAAACATCACTAGTTCTTTATTAATACAAAACAAATTATGAAATGTTTAAGTGATGTTTTTAATGATGGCATTTCTTACTTTAGCAGTTCTCCATTATTTCAGTTTATGAGCTGCCTGTATATTCAAATGTTTCTCTAAGTAATCTTCCAAAACTAGAAAATTTTGGAGATGCTCTTGTCTGTGTGATGCCCCACCACTGGCAACAGTAATCAAGGAGCCTCAATCCTCAACACTGACACTAGCGGGGGATGTACATTAGGAGGATGACAAAGTACACACAAAATATTTCCAGATGCAGCTCTCTGCATCGAGTGCAATTTCCCTTAAGAGCACACAGAGACCACAGTCAGTCTGGGGCTAGTTTCTCCCTCCTTCTCCAGATCCCCAATAAGACTCCCCATTGGCACAGCTATAGAGCTAAGTCCTTAACCAGGGCTCCAAGCCAAGTGCTCCAACACTCTCTCTGTCCAACCAGTGCTTTGTGTCCCTCCCCAAGTAGCTGACACACACACTCTTAGAAATTTGTTTTACACACACACACACACACACACACACACACACACACACACACACACACACCTGGGAAAGTCTGGCCCAGGTTTACTAGCTATGCTCCCTTCTGCCCAGACTATAACGTAGTTATCACTGCCATCAGAACCCCTTACCAGATACTTTAAGGCCATTAACAAAGTCCAGTCTTACTGTGTAATGTTACTATCAATACAAATGGTAGTTTGACCAAGAGCAAGGCTATTAGAAGTGGCCCACAGTGTCACTAAATAAATATACAAGCACTCTCAGAACTTAAATATCTCTAGACAGATGAACCACAATGAAAGGTTGAAATATATTTAATAATAAATAATAAAAAAACAAGAAAATACTGAGTACATAATTACAGTAACATCAGAGTTCAAAATCACAGGAAATGTTTAAAACAGCATTGCAGGACAGTCTCAAGTAAATAAAGAAAACATCTAAACTGAGTGTTACTATATTCCTGACTGTATCTAAGAGAATTATACTGTTCCCTACACTTACTTACTCATAGCAAGGCAGATGTGGGGTGAATGGGTCTTCTTGTTAGGTCCAAGACAGAGTACAGAATGCTGTCTCTCTCAGAGAGTTCTTAAATTAATATCTCAAATATTACTGCTGGGATAGCTTGTAGTATTACATCATTTCTTGTCATCTGACTCTATCCCAAGTGAAACCCCCCACTGCTGAAAACTAGCAGCATTTAGCATCTACCTGTGAAAATACATAGACAAGGGCTTTTCCTCAGATCTTTGCAGATCCTGGAAGTCATAAAACAATAAGACACTTCCAGGACAATACAGAAAACTTCTCAGGATAGATATTGTGTCTGTTGCTGCACTGAAACTGAAAGATAACATGTAATTTCAGCTATTTTTCAGACGTTAACCTTCTGTATTCCAGTTTCCACTGTTAAAATATATACATCTAAACAGTTACAATAGTACAGGTATATTTCTGTTCTATTCCAGTAGGGCATGCTGTGGTTACAAGTTAAGCACTTTGCGAAAACCTTTTCAACACACACTTCAGTACCAGCAGTTTGATATACACCTGACATGCAGTTCTAATACACTTGTAACATAAGTATCTTATATGAATCAAGTTGATATCATAAATTACATATAGTTATTTATAAAATTCCAGATAGCTGTGCTGTCAGTATATCCTTTTGTTATACTTCTATATAAATCATGTTAATATTCACAAATGATATATAATTATTTACAAAATTCCAGCTAGGAGGACTGGTAGTATCTCCTTTTGTCACACCCCCTCCAAAGACTCAAGCTAGTTTTTCTAGTGACCCTTAAGAAACATTGTTTGAGAGAGATGAGCATATCTGGGAATACCTTACTCCATTCTCTGTCTTGAGATCCCAGCTGCCTTAGCATTGCTGACCCCAGTACAATGCTGCACTTTCCTATCATATGCCTGCAACCACAGGCTCCACCATAGTAATTTGGGATTTTGCTGGCTGGCTCCCTGTAGCCATAGATCTCTATCAGACTCCTCTTGCCTTCTACTGCAAATACTTAGCATCAGGGCCTCCTTATCATGATAAGGTTTCATCATGTTAACATGGTACAATTTGTGTCCCTGTCTCCTGCCTAGCAGTTCTACCACGCAGTTAACATCACTGACTTTCCTTACTACTTTGAAGGGTCCCTCCCAAGCTTCCTGCAGTTTGTTGTGTCTGACAGGAATCAGAACCATAACGTGCTGCCCCACAGCATACTCTCTAGCTCGAGCATTCCTGTCATACCAGACCTTTTTCTGCTGTTGGTCTTCTTCCAGGTTCTTCTGTGCCAAGCCCATGAGTTTCTTGAGCCTTATCTTGAGGTTTAGGACATACTTCACAACACACACAAATCAAATCTAGAGGTCCCTTCACCCTATGCCCATACAGTAACTGAAAGTGTGAAAATCCTGTGGATTCCAGGGTCACCTCTCTTTAAGCAAACAACAGATGGTCTGCAGATGCCAGTAGTATGGTCTTTAGTGTAGAGTTTAATTTCTACACCAGACCATTAGTCTGGGGATGGTAGGGGTGGTCTTTAGGTGATTCACCCCACAGTGCTTCCCAGACAAGCCAGCAGGTCTGACATGAAATTGGTACATCTGTCAGTCAGTATTTCTTTTGGGAAACCTACCCTGCTGAAAATCTCTAACAAAGCATTTGCCACCTTTTCTATCTCAAGGTAGGACAGAGCCACTGCCTCAGGGTATCTGGTAGCATAATCCATTACCACTAGGATATACTTCTTCCCTGTGGAACTTGGGGTGCTCAGAGGCCCTACAATATCTATAGCTACCATCTGAAATGGCTCCTCAATCACAGGCAAAGGCATCAAAGTAGCCTTGACCTTGTCTCCTGCCTTGCCTGCTTTTTGGGACTGCTCACAGGTACTGCAGTACCCAGTTAAATCCCTGGAAATCCCAGGCCAATAAAAGTTCTGTATAATACATCTCTTTGTATGCTTTATGCCCATATGACCTGCAAAGGGAATGTTATGGGCTATGGCTAGACGTGCCAGATGGTAGGCTCTGGGCAGTACCAACTGCTGTATTCTCTCACCCTCTAGCCCTCCCTCAGGGATCCACTCTCTATAGAGTAACCCTTTGTCCCAGTATACAGATTCCCCCTTTCCTTGAAAATCAGGTGCCTCCCTGGCTACCTCCCTCAAGCAGTTTAATGTAGGGTCTAATAGCTGAGCCTGTCCCAACTCTCTCTTTGCTCCCCTTCCACAGGAAGTCTGGTATTCTCTGAAAGCAGTGCCTCATTGTCAGCCTGGCTACTACTACTACTCACCCTGCCCTTGCAGTCACTCTGTCCAAGGGAACATCAGTACCTACAAGCAGCTGTGGCTCCCCTTCCATCTCACTGCTACAGGATAGCTACCTCCCTGAAGTAGCCACCTCACCAGTCCTGGCTTCAAGGATGTGGTCTATCTGGGTCCCCTCCAGGCTACCAGACCCACATGCTTGTCTCCAAACCTGACTGTGTGTAACTGAATGCACACAAGGTACTGCATTATCAAAATCATTCCCTATCAGGACATCTGCAGGGATATCCTCAAACACACCTATGTGCTTCCTTTTCCACCCTCCCAGTCAAGGTGAACCCTAGACAAAGGTATTTGGAATGGGGTCCCTCCTTAAGCGCTAACTGGAGTAGACTGCCCAAGCAAGTAGTGCTCCTCTTTAACCATTGCAGGCTTCACAATGGTTAGGTCAGAGGCTGTGTCTCTCGTAGCAGTGGCCTGTTTCCCATCTACTAAGACAAGATATAACCTCTTGTGGTAGTTTGATATCCTTGTTGTCTCCAGACAACTTACTGTTGTCACTCTGTCATTCCCACTTACTGGCTCTCCCACCTTTTGTTTCCCAACTTGCCTCCATGGACATCTATATGCTACATGGCCCCACTGGTTGCATCTAAAACATTTAATCCTTGGTCCTGGCCATGTACCTGAACTAGTGGCTTCCCCTTTTACTGGCGGACTCTGTTGGGGCAGTTTAGGCTACCCACCATGGGTTCCCTTAGACCCATGAGCAGCACTGGTATCTGTTTCCTGTGCAGTGATTCCCTGCTTGCTAGGTGTAGGTCTTCCTTTTTCCCCAACTCACTACAGTATTACATTCTCTATGCACTAACCAGATTCTCATGTCCTCAGACAAAGTTCTAAGGGCTTGTTCCCTCACCAAAAGGTCCGCTAGCCCTTCAAAAGTGGTAACCTGACACTCACTAACCCACCTATGACAATAAGTGGTTCAGTCAGCAATATATTCACACAAACTTTCATCTGCCTTGAACCTATGGTCACAAAACTTTTTTTCTATAAGCTTCAGGTGTTAACTTAAAACACTCGAATAAACAATTTTTAACAGTATTATAATTTAAGCAATCAGCATCAGACAATTAAGAAATAGAAGTTACAGCTTTACCATGGAGTAAGGGGGTCAGGAACCGTACCCAGATCCCTTGATCAACATTATACTGTTTACATACCCTTTCAAACATATAAATAAAACTATCAAAATTATCACCCTTGTAAATTATGAAAGTTATTCCCTTCCCCATTACCTCAATGACTCTGGTGAACTGTCAGAATCTCCTTTTCATATTGTCTCTACCTCTCATTGTCTTCAGCTTCCATAAGTCTCAGTCTCTTATTTTCTTCAGCCTCTAAATGCTGCAGTCTCTCTGCTGATTCTATTTCCAAACACTGGGCCTCCAGATCAAGTCTCTTTAACTCCAGATGGATTTTTAAGTCATCTGTGGAAAGGTTGAACTGTCCATTTTCTGAGAGTTGTACATCCCCAAGGCCAGTCTGGTTGTCCTCCTGGTTGCTGGTCTGTGATGCAGCTGTGACTAAGGCTGCAATCATTTCTGCTTTAGTTAGGCTGGCATGCACCAGTCCTTTGTCTTGGCACATCTCAGCCAACTGGCTCCCTGTCAGCTTGCCATACTCCTCTGCTGGCATCCTTGCCTGCTCGCCCTGACTAGCTAAGCTAACAAAAAATAAATAAAAATTTTGTGATATGAAACTCTGAATGTTCACTGTGTGGCTAACTGAGAGTACAAACACCTTCTTTTATGACCACTGTTTACAGGCTACAGGAGTTCAATATCCACACCACTGAATCCCAATATATGGATATCCCATCACTGCCACCAAAAAATGTGACACCCCACCACTGGCAACAGTAATCAAGGAGCTTCAATCTTCACCACTGGCACCAGTGGGGGACACACATTGCGAGGATGACAAAGTACACACACACAGTATTTCCAGATTCAGCTCTCTGCATCAAGTGTAATTTCACTTAAGAGCACACAGAGACCACAGTCAATCTGGGGCTGGTTTCTCCGTCTTTCTCCAGATCCTCAACAAGACTCCCCACTGGCACAGCTGTAGTTGAGCCCTTAGCCAGGGCTCCAAGCCAAGTCCTCCAACACTCTCTCTGTCCAACCAGTGCTTCATGTCCCTGCCCAAGTAGCTGACACACACACTGTTGGAGATTTGTTTCACACACACACATACACACACACACACACACACACACACACACACACACACACACACACACACACACACACACAAATGCACACACCTGGGAAAGGCTGGCACGGGATTACTAGCTATGCCACCTTCTGCCCAGACTATAAGGTAGTCATCACTGCCACCAGAACCCCTTATCAGCTATTTTAAGGCCCTTAACAAAGGATGTCCAATCTTACTGTGGAATGTTTAGTACAAATAGTAGTTTGACCAAGAGCATGGCTATTACGGGTGGCCCATGGTGTCACCAAATAAATATGCAAGTATGCATGGGAATTGTATGAACAATACATGCAGAGGAGGGATGAGGTTTAAAAGAAGACAGGATTTGAATGAGCTATGTAATGTTTCACTGACAGTGACTGGATAGATTATAAGTAGTGTATAATGTTTGCAACTACAATTATGTCAACATAGCTTGCGATGTTTAATGTTTGCAACTAAAATTATGTCAATATGGTTTGTTTTCATTTATATAAATGTATGAGTGTCAGTGTCATATGTGATAATTTAATAAAGATATTTCTCGTTTAAAAAAAGCAAATGTCTGGTATGTTTATCATAATAACATTTCTGCCATGACAGATTCTTTTTCCATCTTTTCTGAATTGCGCTAAGCATTTCAATTCTGCCAGCATGGTAAAGGAGCCATGATAATTATGAACTGCTCCCTTCTGATCCTTTGGAGAGGGATATATTTAAGGTACATCACAGTATCTCAGTGGATGGCTGGGGACTGGAGGACTGGGGACTGTTGCATAACCACCATTGACCGTACCATTACATATGCTTACAGTGGTCATATAATGTTATGGCTGATACAAGCAACAACAAGGGACATCTCTCTGTTGATCCAATGACTAGAGTCCATCACCACTGCCTTGCTCTAGAAGGCTAGTTGGGGTGGATAGGATTTGCAAGCAGATGCCAACTCTCTAATCTTAAGGTTGTGGCTAAGAGAGTTACCTCTAATTGTTTACCCCATAAGGAAGTTAGTGGTCTGCAGTGAGCAACAGCTATGTAGTTCCTGTCAGTCTACCATGACCCTGTGCTGCCAGCTGACTGTGCTCCCCTACAAAGGACACTGACGGAATAGGCACATTGGGCCTGTCAGGTAGCAGACATGCACATGCCCAACAGGCACACAATTATACCAATGCTAAATACTCACACTGAGTACAGATAATAGCCAGTTGCACTATAAGGTATGTGTTTACATTCCTGTGCACCTTACTTTATTCCTTTCACGTGCAATATACCCAAGTGCAATAACTTAGTTGTTTACTGCATTGCATTGCATTATATTGTATTGTTTGGTATTGTATTGTATTCTCTTATTTATTCATGTTCATTATATGTGAATGCACCCTAGCAGGATTGCTATAAATGTTGTTGTACTTGTACAATGACAATACAGGAATCTTATCTTATTATCTTCAGTAAAACTAGTCATTACTGATATCAGATGTGCCAGTAGCAACAACAGTGAGATACTTAATATACTCAGACTGCAGAAATGTATTTATTTGTTTACATTTGTTGACCGGGAGAGTCCGACTGGACACAGGTCCATTTTCAGCAGAGGCCCGGGGAGAAAAGCTCCACATTAAGTATTATTTGCATTATACAGTTAAAAAAACATAGCATTTAAATATACACATTAGTCCAGTTAAGGACGCAAGACAAGAAGAAAACAGATGTAAAACAGCTGTAGAACATAGTGCAATTTTAAAATATGGTGACATATACTAAACATGGTTACAAATGCAGTTGAGATTCATCAGTGAACAATTGATACAATCAGTTTTTGAGGTACATAACAGCCATTAACAGTTGTTGCTACAAGAAGTTAGTATTATGTGGTAGGTAGCTGGGAACATGAAATGCACAGCATTATATTCCATAATTGCGTGTGTACTGTGAAATGTCTAACAAAGAGGTAATATTTATTCATCCAGGCCAACTACATAATCGGAAGACATGCATACGCAAAACATAAATCAAGATGTGCAGATATACAGATAGTCATTTCTGATATAGGTTAGTGCTTGCTGATGTTTCTATATCTTTATAAGTTAATGTCTGTAATAACTGGTATGTCTATGTTATTTCTACATGCAAGTAATAAAATTAAAACTGATTACAACACTATCTCACATCTGGAAACAACAACTGTAATCCCCTAAATTAGTGGTAATTCTGCTCCTACGTAGTTAGAGATCTATCTGGTGCTTCACCAACCCTCTGAAGCTGGTGCACGTAGTATACAAGGATGCATTATGCACCAGTATGTGACTCAGAAATCAGCTGAGCCATTATGTTGTTAGTGAGATCCAAGTTTATGAATCGAACTGAAGACATCACTGCTGTAAAGGACTAACACAAACATGGAATTCACCAAATTAGAAAAATCTTTATTTACATATGATCATGGGAGAACAAGTCAATTTGCATGACTTCTGCAGAACCAGAGCTGTAGGAAGGCTGGAACAAAGGCAGCAGATGCTTTTGGAAATAGCTTGCAGGGGGTACAAGACCAATTAATGTATTATTTATTTGTGTAGCATTACCAAAGTGTAAAATAAAATTGCTTTCTTATGTAAATATAGTGTTTTCAGTAACCATCAGTGCCTACTTGTTCCTGTTCCCTTTACATACAATAAAATTAAAGAAGTGTGCATGCCATTTGGCTTAACATAGTGCACATGTTAGGATCCTTCCTGGGGTAGGGTGCTATTAAGATGGTGATGCTGGTAGCAAGCACTTGCAGTGTTTAATTAAGTGCAAGTGTTAATGTGTTTGGTCTGGAATGTGTAGGACCACTCCAATGTTAGTCAGCATTATTGCCCATTTGTATTCTCTTTAAACACTTTCAAATACCATAAGATAAGATTTTTTTTGCTCCTGATGTTGTGTGAGTAATAACTCAGGGTGCCAAACACACTAGCTATGGTTCTGCCAGAAAAAAGAAAGAACACTGAGATATTATAAGAAAAATGCAGTGTTTAATTAGTTATCATTAAACCTGAAAAAGAATAACACAATTAAATGGTTAATGTTGACAGTACATTGTCAAACCCTTTATCACAACCTTGACCATGAAAAGAAACAAGTTTAATTTTAAGTGAACAAAGCACATGCAGTACAAGAAATTATATCTCGCTTGAAGAAAAAAAACTTAACATGGGTACATGTTTCAGACTCCATCTTGAATCCAAATGGATTGCAACCTGACTCCATTTTAAACAAAAAAAAAACTTTTTCCCAATTACCACTTACTAAACATGCTGCGCATAATGTGCTTATTGCCCTGGGCAGTCTGCTTCCAACAAGCAATAGCTGAAGAGCAAAAAAAAAAAACCTTTCATGTTGGGTTGCCTCAGATATTACAGCATTCTTCATTCATTTAATCAGCCATGCAACAGCAACTATTAAACTG